>NC_135415.1:2032500-2237500 GCF_051991245.1 Festucalex cinctus
ATTTTTGCACATTCACAGGGGGCAGACTTTTGCCCACTTCTCCTACACGTTTCATCCGACTGAGTTAAGACTTGGCCTGGACCATGTCAAGACCTGAGCCAACGACAGGGGGAAAAATTTTGACTTTTCGAAATACTATATGATGAGGGCGGGGCATCAAAATTTGTGTTTCACAATGAAAAAGGATATGCTTGATAACTCCCCGGTACATGCTCCAAAAAATCCCAAACTTGACATGTATGTTTATCGTCAAGGCCTGAAGTTATCTCTATGACAACATTCAGTTATATATGCAGCGCCACCTAGCCCTTGAGGCATGAAAAAAAAATACCCCACATACGGTATTTTGTACAAAAAATGTACACTCATTCTAAGTGTGATAACTAAGTCATTTATGAATATTTTTTTAGTTTCCACCACTCAAAATGTTCACTGGCATCAGACTTATCCAAACATATATATATTTTTATTTATTTTTGATAGCCTCTATGGACATTAAAAGCAATATCGTGAATGAAGGATATGCTTAATAACTCCACGGTACATGCTCCAAAAAAAAATCCCACACTTGACATGTATGCTTATAATCAAGGCCTGAAGGTATCTCTATGACAACATTCAGTTATAAATACAGCGCCACCTAGCCCTTGAGGCTTATATAAAAAATAAAAAAAATACCCCACATACGGTATTTTGTACAAAAAATGTACACTCATTCTAAGTGTGATAACTAAGTCATTTATGAATATTCTTTTAGTTTCCACCACTCAAATTGTTCACTGGCTTCACACCGATCCAAACGTATGTACGTTTCCATTTTGTTTTATTCATTTTTGATTGCCCCTTTGGACAATAAAAGTAACATTGTGCAATGAGTACAACGAGCGATGATGTGTATATACACTTTTACAAAAAAATACCAATCAGGGCAACTCATTGCCTAAAAATAAAAAAGGACGCTGATTTTTGCAGGTCTTAACAATCACCAAAACCCGTTGAGCTTGACACACACACTGGCAAAAAAATATTCTACATGTAAACGTTTATTATGCCATTTTCAAAGAAATTTTGCTTCCAATATGCCAGTACCCCAACGTGCCAGTACCCCAACGTGCAAGTACCCCAACGTGCAAGGACCCCAACGTGGCCCGGGCTGCGAGGGCCCTTTATAGCTGCTCGCAGCTCTAGTTAGGGCCCGAGCAGCGACCGCTGCGAGGTCCCTATTGTTTTTGTAAAAATTATTATTATTATTATTATTAGGGCCCGAGCAGCGACCGCTGCGAGGTCCCTATTGTTTTTGTAAAAATTATTAGGGCCCGAGCAGCGACCGCTGCGAGGTCCCTATTGTTTTTGTAAAAATTATTATTATTCTTCTTCTTCTTCTTCTTCTTCTTCTTCTTCTTCTTCTTCTTTATTCTCCGCAAACGATCGCGATTTTGGGTACCTAAACATTCACGAAAACTCACCGAACTTTGCACACTCCTCAGGCCCGGCGAAAAATTTGATATTATTAAGTCGTCATAACAATGCGACTCGATAGCGCCCCCTAGCGTAGAAAAATAAAAACCAAGCCCGGCACGTTTGAGCTAGAGCAACAAAAATTGGCAGGCACGTGTAGCACCCCGAGACGCACAAAAAAGTCAATTGGGACCATGTAGCTAAAATGTACAGGAAGTGAGCTATGAATTTTTTTATGTCCAATTTTGGCCTATTTTGGCACATTCACTGCTCATGCTTTTTCCCCCTTTGCAAACATTTTTCATCCAATTGACTTCAAACTTGGCATTTATCATCTCAAGACCTGAGAGAAAAACTGGGCAAAACATCTTGCCTTTTTGAAATACTATATGACGGGGGCGGAGCATCAAATATTGCCTTTAAAATTTCATTTGTCCAGAAAGAGCAAATGCTTAATAACTCCCATGTTCAAGCTCCAAAAAATCTCAAACTTCTCAGGCAACGTAATAGTCACGGCCTGAAAACATCTATATGATAAAATTCAGTTATACATATAGCGCCACCTAGTGGTTACAATAAATGTCATACTTTACGTTTTTAGCTACTGTGCTGAGCTTGTTGAAGGGATCCATTTGAAAATTGGTCAGAAAAGGCTTAAGATGTTGATCATGCCCCACACCGAATATTGTAACTTTTCGCCAAAGGGCGTGGCCGCTACGGTGACGCAAATTCTGAAGATTTTTCGTGAAAATAAAAGCTGCATTAACTTGACCGAGATGATCCTATCTTCTCAAAATTTCACACATTTGATGAGAGTCCAGCCCTAAAGACATCTACTGACTTATATTTCATCTAACTGATAGCGCCACCTAGTGGCAATTTTTTTTCTTACGAATTTTCTTCTACGTTTTTCTCCAAACACGTTAACTGGACCTACCTCATATTTGCTCAGATGAGGGTTTCGGCCTTCATGATGTCACAACACGAAGTTTGTGAGTTTTCGCGAATTGCTGTGGGTGTGGCTAAGCGCTGTTCGCCAAGAAAACAACGCCAGTTTTGAGGGTCTAAACATGCACAGAAACTCATGAAACTTGGCACACACATCTGGCCTGGTAAAATGAGCAATATTTTATTGTTGATTGTGCTATTTTTACAAAAATGACTCAATAGCGCCCCCTAGAAGTTTTTAACGAAGCAGCCCCGGTTGTACGTTTAAGCAAGAACGACGAATATTTTTAGGTGTATGAGGGAGCCCAAGACCTACAAAAAAGTCTCTTGGACCCATATGCTAAAATGAACAGGAAGTGAGCTACGAATTTTTGAATGTCCCATTTTTGACAATTTTTGCACATTCACAGGGCGCAGACTTTTGACCACTTCTCCTACACGTTTCATCTGACTGAGTTAAGACTTGACCTGGACCATGTCAAGACCTGAGCCAACGACAGGGGGAAAAATCTTGACCTTTCGAAATACTATATGATGAAGGCGGGGCATCAAAATTTGTGTTTCGCACTGAAAAAGGATATGCTTAATAACTCCCCGGTACATGCTCCAAAAAATCCCAAACTTGACATGTATGTTTATCGTCAAGGCCTGAAGCTATCTCTATGACAACATTCAGTTATATATGCAGCGCCACCTAGCCCTTGAGGCATAAAAAAAAAATACCCCACATACGGTATTTTGTACAAAAAATGTAAACTCATTCTAAGTGTGATAACTAAGTCATTTATGAATATTCTTTTAGTTTCCACCACTCAAAATGTTCACTGGCATCAGACTTATACAAACATATATATATTTTTATTTATTTTTGATAGCCTCTGTGGACATTAAAAGCAATATCGTGAATGAAGGATATGGTTAATAACTCCATGGTACATGCTCCAAAAAAAATCCCACACTTTACATGTATGCTTATAATCAAGGCCTGAAGGTATCTCGATGACAACATTCAGTTATAAATACAGCGCCACCTAGCCCTTGAGGCTTATATAAAAAAAAAAAACCCACATACGGTATTTTGTACAAAAAAATGTAAACTCATTCTAAGTGTGATGACTAAGTCATTTCTGAATATTCTTTTAGTTTCCACCACTCAAATTGTTCACTGGCTTCACACCGATCCAAACGTATGTACGTTTCCATTTTGTTTTATTCATTTTTGATTGCCCCTTTGGACAATAAAAGTAACATTGTGCAATGAGTACAACGAGCGATGATGTATATATACACTTTTACAAAAAATACCAATCAGGGCAACTCATTGCCTAAAAATAAAAAAGGACGCTGATTTTTGCAGGTCTTAACAATCACCAAAACCCGTTGAGCTTGACACACACTGGCAAAAAAAATATTCTACATGTAAACGTTTATTATGCCATTTTCAAAGAAATTTTGCTTCCAATATGCCAGTACCCCAACGTGCCAGTACCCCAACGTGCAAGTACCCCAACGTGCAAGGACTCCAACGTGGCCCGGGCTGCGAGGGCCCTTTATAGCTGCTCGCAGCTCTAGTTATTATTCTTCTTCTTCTTCTTCTTCTTCTTTATTCTCCGCAAACGATCGCGATTTTGAGTACCTAAACATTCACGAAAACTCACCGAACTTTGCACACTCCTCAGGCCCGGCGAAAAATTTGATATTATTAAGTCGTCATAACAATGCGACTCGATAGCGCCCCCTAGCGTAGAAAAATAAAAACCAAGCCCGGCACGTTTGAGCTAGAGCAACAAAAATTGGCAGGCACGTGTAGCACCCCGAGACGCACAAAAAAGTCTATTGGGACCATGTAGCTAAAATGTACAGGAAGTGAGCTATGAATTTTTTAATGTCCAATTTTGGCCTATTTTGGCACATTCACTGTGGTCATGCTTTTTCCCCCTTTGCAAACATTTTTCATCCAATTGACTTCAAACTTGGCATTTATCATCTCAAGACCTGAGAGAACAACTGGGCAAAACATCTTGCCTTTTTGAAATACTATATGACGGGGGCGGGGCATCAAATATTGCCTTTAAAATTTCATTTGTCCAGAAAGAGCAAATGCTTAATAACTCCCATGTTCAAGCTCCAAAAAATCTCAAACTTCTCAGGCAACGTAATAGTCACGGCCTGAAAACATCTATATGATAAAATTCAGTTATACATATAGCGCCACCCAGTGGTTACAATAAATGTCATACTTTACGTTTTTAGCTACTGTGCTGAGCTTGTTGAATGGATTCATTTGAAAATTGGTCAGAAAAGCCTTAAGATGTTGATCATGCCCCACACCGAATATTGTAACTTTTCGCCAAAGGGCGTGGCCGCTACGGTGATGCAAAGTCTGAAGATTTTTCGTGAAAATAAAAGCTGCATTAACTTGACCGAGATGATCCTATCTTCTCAAAATTTCACACATTTGATGAGAGTCCAGCCCTAAAGACATCTACTGACTTATATTTCATCTAACTGATAGCGCCAGCTAGTGGCAATTTTTTTTATTACGAATTTTCTTCTACGTTTTTCTCCAAACACGTTAACTGGACCTACCTCATATTTGCTCAGATGAGGGTTTCGGCCTTCATGATGTCACAACACGAAGTTTGTGAGTTTTCGCGAATTGCTGTGGGTGTGGCTAAGCGCTGTTCGCCAAGAAAACAACGCCAGTTTTGAGGGTCTAAACATGCACAGAAACTCATGAAACTTGGCACACACATCTGGCCTGGTAAAATGAGCAATATTTTATTGTTGATTGTGCTATTTTTACAAAAATGACTCAATAGCGCCCCCTAGAAGTTTTTAACGAAGCAGCCCCGGTTGTACGTTTAAGCAAGAACGACGAATATTTTTAGGTGTATGAGGGAGCCCAAGACCTACAAAAAAGTCTCTTGGACCCATATGCTAAAATGAACAGGAAGTGAGCTACGAATTTTTGAATGTCCCATTTTTGACAATTTTTGCACATTCACAGGGGGCAGACTTTTGCTCACTTCTCCTACACGTTTCATCTGACTGAGTTAAGACTTGACCTGGACCATGTCAAGACCTGAGCCAACGACAGGGGGAAAAATCTTGACCTTTCGAAATACTATATGATGAAGGCGGGGCATCAAAATTTGTGTTTCGCACTGAAAAAGGATATGCTTAATAACTCCCCGGTACATGCTCCAAAAAAATCCCAAACTTGACATGTATGTTTATCGTCAAGGCCTGAAGCTATCTCTATGACAACATTCAGTTATATATGCAGCGCCACCTAGCCCTTGAGGCATAAAAAAAAAATACCCCACATACGGTATTTTGTACAAAAAATGTAAACTCATTCTAAGTGTGATAACTAAGTCATTTATGAATATTCTTTTAGTTTCCACCACTCAAAATGTTCACTGGCATCAGACTTATCCAAACATATATATATTTTTATTTATTTTTGATAGCCTCTGTGGACATTAAAAGCAATATCGTGAATGAAGGATATGCTTAATAACTCCACGGTACATGCTCCAAAAAAAATCCCACACTTGACATGTATGCTTATAATCAAGGCCTGAAGGTATCTCGATGACAACATTCAGTTATAAATACAGCGCCACCTAGCCCTTGAGGCTTATATAAAAAAAAAACCCCACATACGGTATTTTGTACAAAAAAATGTAAACTCATTCTAAGTGTGATGACTAAGTCATTTCTGAATATTCTTTTAGTTTCCACCACTCAAATTGTTCACTGGCTTCACACCGATCCAAACGTATGTACGTTTCCATTTTGTTTTATTCATTTTTGATTGCCCCTTTGGACAATAAAAGTAACATTGTGCAATGAGTACAACGAGCGATGATGTATATATACACTTTTACAAAAAATACCAATCAGGGCAACTCATTGCCTAAAAATAAAAAAAGACGCTGATTTTTGCAGGTCTTAACAATCACCAAAACCCGTTGAGCTTGACACACACTGGCAAAAAAAATATTCTACATGTAAACGTTTATTATGCCATTTTCAAAGAAATTTTGCTTCCAATATGCCAGTACCCCAACGTGCCAGTACCTTAACGTGCAAGTACCCCAACGTGCAAGGACTCCAACGTGGCCCGGGCTGCGAGGGCCCTTTATAGCTGCTCGCAGCTCTAGTTATTATTAGGGCCCGAGCAGCGACCGCTGCGAGGTCCCTATTGTTTTTGTAAAAATTATTATTATTAGGGCCCGAGCAGCGACCGCTGCGAGGTCCCTATTGTTTTTGTAAAAATTATTATTATTATTATTATTATTATTATTATTATTATTCTTTATTCTCCGCAAACGATCGCGATTTTGGGTACCTAAACATTCACGAAAACTCACCGAACTTTGCACACTCCTCAGGCCCGGCGAAAAATTTGATATTATTAAGTCGTCATAACAATGCGACTCGATAGCGCCCCCTAGCGTAGAAAAATAAAAACCAAGCCCGGCACGTTTGAGCTAGAGCAACAAAAATTGGCAGGCACGTGTAGCACCCCGAGACGCACAAAAAAAGTCTATTGGGACCATGTAGCTAAAATGTACAGGAAGTGAGCTATGAATTTTCTAATGTCCAATTTTGGCCTATTTTGGCACATTCACTGTGGTCATGCTTTTTCCCCCTTTGCAAACATTTTTCATCCAATTGACTTCAAACTTGGCATTTATCATCTCAAGACCTGAGAGAACAACTGGGCAAAACATCTTGCCTTTTTGAAATACTATATGACGGGGGCGGGGCATCAAATATTGCCTTTAAAATTTCATTTGTCCAGAAAGAGCAAATGCTTAATAACTCCCATGTTCAAGCTCCAAAAAATCTCAAACTTCTCAGGCAACGTAATAGTCACGGCCTGAAAACATCTATATGATAAAATTCAGTTATACATATAGCGCCACCTAGTGGTTACAATAAATGTCATACTTTACGTTTTTAGCTACTGTGCTGAGCTTGTTGAAGGGATCCATTTGAAAATTGGTCAGAAAAGCCTTAAGATGTTGATCATGCCCCACACCGAATATTGTAACTTTTCGCCAAAGGGCGTGGCCGCTACGGTGACGCAAAGTCTGAAGATTTTTCGTGAAAATAAAAGCAGCATTAACTTGACCGAGATGATCCTATCTTCTCAAAATTTCACACATTTGATGAGAGTCCAGCCCTAAAGACATCTACTGACTTATATTTCATCTAACTGATAGCGCCACCTAGTGGCAATTTTTTTTCCTTACGAATTTTCTTCTACGTTTTTCTCCAAACACGTTAACTGGACCTACCTCATATTTGCTCAGAGGAGGGTTTCGGCCTTCATGATGTCACAACACGAAGTTTGTGAGTTTTCGCGAATTGCTGTAGGCGTGGCTAAGCGCTGTTCGCCAAGAAAACAACGCCAGTTTTGAGGGTCTAAACATGCACAGAAACTCCTGAAACTTGGCACACACATCTGGCCTGGTAAAATGAGCAATATTTTATTGTTGATTGTGCTATTTTTTACAAAAATGACTCAATAGCGCCCCCTCGAAATTTTTAACGAAGCAGCCCCGGTTGTACGTTTAAGCAAGGACGACGAATATTTTTAGGTGTATGAGGGAGCCCAAGACCCACAAAAACAGTCTCTTGTACCCATATGCTAAAATGAACAGGAAGTGAGCTATGAATTTTTGAATGTCCCATTTTTGACGATTTTTGCACATTCACAGGGGGCAGACTTTTGCCCACTTCTCCTACACGTTTCATCTGACTGAGTTAAGACTTGACCTGGACCATGTCAAGACCTGAGCCAACGACAGGGGGAAAAATCTTGACCTTTCGAAATACTATATGATGAAGGCGGGGCATCAAAATTTGTGTTTCGCACTGAAAAAGGATATGCTTAATAACTCCCCGGTACATGCTCCAAAAAATCCCAAACTTGACATGTATGTTTATCGTCAAGGCCTGAAGCTATCTCTATGACAACATTCAGTTATATATGTAGCGCCACCTAGCCCTTGAGGCATAAAAAAAAAATACCCCACATACGGTATTTTGTACAAAAAATGTAAACTCATTCTAAGTGTGATAACTCAGTCATTTATGAATATTCTTTTAGTTTCCACCACTCAAATTGTTCACTGGCTTCACACCGATCCAAACGTATGTACGTTTCAATTTTGTTTTATTCATTTTTGATTGCCCCTTTGGACAATAAAAGTAACATTGTGCAATGAGTACAACGAGCGATGATGTATATATACACTTTTACAAAAAATACCAATCAGGGCAACTCATTGCCTAAAAATAAAAAAGGACGCTGATTTTTGCAGGTCTTAACAATCACCAAAACCCGTTGAGCTTGACACACACTGGCAAAAAAAATATTCTACATGTAAACGTTTATTATGCCATTTTCAAAGAAATTTTGCTTCCAATATGCCAGTACCCCAACGTGCCAGTACCCCAACGTGCCAGTACCCTAACGTGCAAGTACCCCAACGTGCAAGGACTCCAACGTGGCCCGGGCTGCGAGGGCCCTTTATAGCTGCTCGCAGCTCTAGTTAGGGCCCGAGCAGCGACCGCTGCGAGGTCCCTCTTGTTTTTGTAAGAATTATTATTATTAGGGCCCGAGCAGCGACCGCTGCGAGGTCCCTATTGTTCCTGAAGGAATTCTTATTAGGGCCCGAGCAGCGGAGGCGGCGGTGCCGCTGCGAGGCCCTATTGTTTTTGTAGGAATTCTTCTTATTATTATTCTTTTTCTTCTCCGCAAACAATCGCATTTTTGAGACACTAAACGTGAACGAAAACTCACCAAACTTTACACGCACATCAGGCCTGGCGAAAAATTTGATATTTTAAAGTCGCCATACATGATAACAGAAAAATGGCTCTGTAGCGCCACCTACATAAGTTTAACGGATCCCTGTCCCGCTACGATTGTCCTACGGCTACGAAAATTGTGTGGCACCTGTAGCACATCCCAATGAACAAAAACCTCTTTGAAGTGTGTACCCTAAAATAGACAGGAAGTGAGGTATGATCATTTGAATGTCCAATTGTGGCCCATTTTTGCACATTTACAGGGGTCATACTTTTGCCCACTTCTCCTACACGGTTAACCCAATTGAGTTCAAACTTGGGATGTACCATCTCAACACCTGGGACAACACCATGGTAAAAAATCTAAAGTTTTTGACATACTATATGACGGCGGCGGGGCATCAAATTTAGAGTTTCAAAATTCTTACTTAACATAGTATTGCCGGTTGTACGTTTAACCTAGCGCTACGAAAATTGGTACACATATGTAACAGACTATGATCTACAAAAAAGTCTTTGGTGCCATATGCTAAACCCAACAGGAAGTCCGCCAGAGGCGGGGCATCTAATTTTGAGTTTCAAAATTCTTAATTAAAGACGCATTCCCGGCTGTACGTTTCACCTAGAGTTACCAAAATTTGAAGACATATGTAACAGCCCTCAAGGTACAAAAAACTCTTTTTGAACCATATGCTAAACCGAACAGGAAGTCCGCCATTTTGATTTACTTTGGAACGTGTTGCCATTTTTTTGGCCATTTCATAGGGGTCTTATTTTAACGAACTCCTCCTACAGAGTTTATCCCATCATCTTCAAACTTGGTGTGATTCATCTTAAGATGTTGAAGATGAAAAGTTATTGAAAGCTTTTTATTTCGTCGCACGCTGTTGCCGTGGCATGCACTTGTTTGCCTAAGAAAAAAAAATCTTCTTAATGAAGAATTCCCAGTTGTACGAAGCAGCTAGAGCTACGAAAATTTGTAGACATATGTAACAGCCCACAATGTACAAAAAAGTCTCTTGGTGCTATGTGCTAAACCCAACAGGAAGTCCCCCAGGGGCCGGGCATCACATTTTGAGCTAAAAAACTCCTCTTTAACGAAGCATTCCCGGTTGTACGTTTAATCGAGAGCTACGAAAATTGGTACACATATGTAACAGACTATGATCTACAAAAAAGCCTGTTGGTGCCATATGCTAAACCTAACAGGAAGTCCGCCAGAGGCGAGGCATCAAATTTTGTGTTTCAAAATTCTTACTGAATGAAGCATTCCCGGCTGTACATTTCACCTAGAGTTACCAAAATTTGAAGACATATGTAACAGCCCTCAAAGTACAAAAAACTCTTTTTGAACCATATGCTAAACCGAACAGGAAGTCCGCCATTTTGATTTACTTTGGAACGTGTTGCCATTTTTTGGGCCATTTCATAGGTCTTATTTTAACGAACTCCTCCTACAGAGTTTATCCGATCATCTCCAAACTTGGTGTGATTCATCTTAAGATGTTGAAGATAAAAAGTTATCGAAAGTTATTTATTTTGTCGCACGCCGTTGTCATGGCGATGCATTGTTTGCCAAGTAAAATGCTGCTTTTTTTTTGGTCTAAACGTGCAAAAACTCATGAAACTTTACACACACATCAGGCTTGTCATAAGCATGAATATTTTAGAGATTTCTTATTCAATTTGCAATAAATGGTTCAATAGCACCCTCTAGACATTTTTATGAAGCTTTTGCAAATGTTTTGTATTTTATGATTCAGCTAGATTTGTAAAAATTGGGATACCTATCAGCCTAAGACTTACAAAAAGGTTTCTAAAGCCATATGCTGAATCAAAAAGGAAGTCTGCCATTTTGATTTACTTTGGTATTTGTAGCCATTTTTTGGGGCCTTTTATAGGGGTCATATTTTCAACAGAACTTATCAGATCGTCTTCATTCTTTGGCATGTTTCATCTTAAGATATTTAAGATGAAAAGTTATTGAATTTTTTTATTTTGTCACACGCCTTTGCTGTAGCCATGCATTGTTTGTGAAGAAAAATGCTTTTTTGAGAGTCTAAATATGGGCGAAAACTCACAAAACTTTGCACACACACCAGACCTGTCTGGAACATGAATATTTTATTTAGAGATTTGTTGTGCAATTTGTAATAAATTGCTCAATAGCGCCCTCTAGACATTTTTGTGAAGTCTTTCCGATTATATGATTCAGCTAGATGTGTCAATATTGGCAGGCATGCCTAATATATTCAAAAAGTATTCTATATTGCCATGTGACAATCCATTGTGATTTTATTTTGTTAATTGTGCATCATTTTTGGCCTTTCCATGAAACTTTACAAACACAAAGCATGGCAAAAACGTTTAAAATTTAGATGGTTTCCTATTTGACAGTACCCCAACATGCCAGTACCCCGACGTGCAAATACCCCAACGTGGCCCGGGTTGCGAGGGCCCTTTATAGCTGCTCGCAGCTCTAGTTATTATTCTTCTTCTTCTTCTTCTTCTTTTTCTTTGTTATTATTCTTTTCCGCAAACAACCACATTTTTGAGGCACTAAACATGAACGAAAACTCACCAAACTTTGCACGCAGATCGGGCCTGGCGAAAAATTTGATATTTTAAAGTCGCCATACATGATAACAGAAAAATGGCTCTGTAGCGCCACCTACATAGGTTTAACGGATCCCTGTCCCGCTACGATTGTCCTATGGCTACGAAAATTGTGTGGCACCTGTAGCACATCCAGATGAACAAAAACCTCTTTGATATGTGTACCCTAAAATAGACAGGAAGTGAGGTATGAGTATTTGAATGTCCAATTTTGGCCCATTTTTGCACATTTACAGGGGTCATACTTTTGCCCGCTTCTCCTACACGGTTAACCCGATTGACTTCAAACTTGGGCTGTACCATCTCAACACCTGGGACAACATCATGGTAAAAAATCTAAAGTGTTTGACATACTATATGACGGTGGCGGGGCATCAAATTTACAGTTTCAAAATTCTTACTTAACTAAGCATTGCCGGTGGTACGTTTAATTGAGAGCCACGAAAATTGGTACACATATGTAACAGACTATGATCTACAAAAAAGCCTGTTGGTGCCATATGCTAAACCTAACAGGAAGTCCGCCAGAGGCGAGGCATCAAATTTTGTGTTTCAAAATTCTTATTTAATGAAGCATTCCCGGCTGTACATTTCACCTAGAGTTACCAACATTTGAAGACATATGTAACAGCCCTCAAGGTACAAAAAACTCTTTTTGAACCATATGCTAAACCGAACAGGAAGTCCGCCATTTTGATTTACTTTGGAACGTGTTGCCATTTTTTGGGCCATTTCATAGGGGTCTTATTTTAACGAACTCCTCCTACAGAGTTTATCCGATCATCTCCAAACTTGGTGTGATTCATCTTAAAATGTTGAAGATGAAAAGTTATTGAAAGCTTTTTATTTCGTCGCACGCTGTTGCCGTGGCATGCACAGATTGCGAAGGAAAAAATTCCCTCTTAATGAAGCATTCCCAGTTGTACGAAGCAGCTAGAGCTACGAAAATTTGGAGACAAATTTAACAGCCCACGATGTACAAAAAAGTCTCTTGGTGCCATGTGCTAAACCCAACAGGAAGTCCCGTAGGGGCCGGTCATCACATTTTGAGGTAAAAAACTCCTCTTTAACGAAGCATTCCCGGTTGTACGTTTCACCTAGCGCTATGATAATTTAGAGGCATACATAAGAGCCCACGATGTACAAAAAAGTCTCTTAGAACCATCTGCTAAACCAAACAGGAAGTCCGCCATTTTGATTTACGTTGGGATTTGTAGCCATTTTTTGTGGCCTTTTTTAGGGGTCATATTTTAACGAACTCCTCCTACAAAATTTATCCGACTGTCTTCAAACTTGGTGTGCTTCATCTTAAGATGTTTAAGATACAAAGTTATCGGAAGTTATTTATTTTGTCGCACGCCGTTTCATGGCGATGGATTGTTTGCCAAGTAAAATGCTGCTTTTTTTTTTTTGGTCTAAACATGTGCAAAAACTCATGAAACTTTACACACACATCAGGCTTGTCATAAGCATGAATATTTTAGAGATTTCTTATTAAATTTGCAATAAATGCTTCAATAGCGCCCTCTAGACATTTTTATGAAGTCTTTCCGATTATATGATTCAGCTAGATGTGTGAATATTGGCAGGCATGCCTAATATATTCAAAAAGTATTCTATATAGCCATGTGCCAATCCATTTTGATTTTATTTTGTTAATTGTGCATCATTTTTGGCCTTTCCATGAAACTTTACAAACACAAAGCATGGCAAAAATGTTTAAAATTTAGATGGTTTCCTATTTGACAGTACCCCAACATGCCAGTACCCCGACGTGCAAATACCCCAACGTGGCCCGGGTTGCGAGGGCCCTTTATAGCTGCTCGCAGCTCTAGTTATTCTTCTTCTTCTCCGTAAACGATCGCATTTTTGAGGGCCTAAACATTTACGAAAACTCACCAAACTTTGCAGTCTCTTCGGGCCCGGCGAAAAATTTGATATTATGTAGTTGTCATAACAACGCGACTCTATAGCGCCACCTAGCGTAGAAAAATAAAAACCAATCCCGGCCCGTTTGAGCTAGAGCTACGAAAATTGGCAGGCACGTGTAGCACTATGAGACGCACAAAAAAGTCAGTGGAAGCCATTTCCTAAAATGTACAGGAAGTGAGCTATGAATTTTTTAATGTCCAATTTTGGCCTATTTTGGCACATTCACTGTGGTCATACTTTTTCCCCCTATGCAAACATTTTTCATCCCATTGACTTTAAACTTGGCATTTATCATCTCAAGACTTAAGAGAAAAACTAGGCAAAAAATCTTGCGTTTTCGAAATACTATATGACGGGGGCGGGGCATCAAATATTGCCTTTAAAATTTCATTTGTCCAGAAAGAGCAAATGCTGAATAACTCCCATGTACAAGCTCCAAAAAATCTCAAACTTCTCAGGCAACGTAATAGTCACGGCCTGAAAACACCTATATGAAAAAATTCAGTTATACATATAGCGCCACCTAGTGGTTACAATAAATGTCATACTTTACGTTTTTAGCTACTGTGCTGAGCTCGTTGAAGGGATCCAGTTGAAAATTGGTCAGAAAAGCCTTAAGATGTTGATGATGCCCCACACCGAATATTGTAACTTTTCGCCAAAGGGCGTGGCCGCTACGGTGACGCAAAGTCTGAAGATTTTTCGTGACAATAAAAGCTGCATGAACTTGACCGAGATGATCCTATCTTCTCAAAATTTCACACATTTGATGAGAGTCCAGCCCTAAAGACATCTACGAACTTATATTTCATCTAACTGATAGCGCCACCTAGTGGCAATTTTTTTTCTTACGAAATTTCTTGTACATTTTTCTCCAAACACGTTAACTGGACCAACCTCATATTTGCTCAGATGGGGGTTTCGGCCTTCATGATGTCACAACACGAAGTTTGTGAGTTTTCGCGAATCGCTGTGGGCGTGGCTAAGCATTGTTCGCCAAGAAAACAACGCTAGTTTTGATGGTCTAAACATGCGCAGAAACTCATGAAACTTGGCACACACATCTGGCCTGGCAAAATGAGCAATATTTTATCATGTATTGTCCTATTTTTACAAAAATGACTCAATAGCGCCCCCTAGAAATTTTTAACGAAGCAGCCCCGATTCTACGTTTAAGCAAGATCTACGAAAATTTTTACGTGTATGAGGGAGCCAAAGACCTACAAAAAAGTCTCTTGGACCCATATGCTAAAATGAACAGGAAGTGAGGTACGAATTTTTGAATGTCCCATTTTTGACGATTTTTGCACATTTTCAGGGGGCATACTTTTGCCCACTTCTCCTACATGTTTTATCCGACTGACTTATGACTTGACCTGGACCATGCCAAGACCTGAGCCAACAACAGACGGAAAAATCTTGACTTTTGGAAATACTATATGATGAGCGCGGGGCATCAAAATTTGTGTTTCGCACTGAAAAAGGATATGCTTAATAACTCCCCGATACATGCTCCAAAAAATCCCAAACTTGACATGTATGTTTATCGTCAAGGCCTGAAGGTATCTCTATGACAACATTCAGTTATATATGCAGCGCCACCTCGCCCTTGAGGCAAAACAAAAAAATACCCCACATACGGTATTTTGTACAAAAAATGTAAACTCATTCTAAGTGTGATAACTAAGTCATTTATGAATATTCTTTTACTTTCCACCACTCAAAATGTTCACTGGCATTAGACTTATCCAAACATGTACTTTTTTATTTATTTTTGATAGCCTCTAATGGACATTAAAAGCAATATCGTGAATGAAGGATATGCTTAATAACTCCACGGTACATGCTCCAAAAAAATCCCACACTTGACATGTATGTTTAGAGTCAAGGCTTGAAGGTATCCCTATGACAACATTCCATTATATATACAGCGCCACTTAGCCCTAGAGGCATAAAAAAAAATACACCAACTTAACGGTATTTTTACAAAAAAAAAAAAAATCCACATGTCAAGGTTTATCATGCCATTTTCAAAGAAATTCTGCTTCCAATGTGCCGTACCTAAACTTGCCAGTACCCCAACGTGCCAGTACCCCAACGTGCAAGTACCCCAACGTGCAAGTACCCCAACGTGGCCCGGGCTGCGAGGGCCCTTTATAGCTGCTCGCAGCTCTAGTTAGGGCCCGAGCAGCGACCGCTGCGAGGTCCCTATTGTTTTTGTAAAAATTATTATTATTATTATTATTATTATTATTATTATTATTATTATTATTATTATTCTTCTTCTTCTTTATTCTCCGCAAACAATCGCGATTTTGGGTACCTAAATATTCACGAAAACTCACCAAACTTTGCACACTCCTCAGGTCCGGCGAAAAATTTGATATTATGAAGTCGTTATAACAACGCGACTCTATAGCGCCCCCTAGCGTAGAAAAATAAAAACCAAGCCCGACACGTTTGAGCTAGAGCAACGAAAATTGGCAGGCACGTGTAGCACCCCGAGACGCACAAAAAAGTCTATTGGGACCATGTAGCTAAAATGTACAGGAAGTGAGCTATGAATTTTTTAATGTCCAATTTTGGCCTATTTTGGCACATTCACTGTGGTCATGCTTTTTCCCCCTTTGCAAACATTTTTCATCCAATTGACTTCAAACTTGGCATTTATCATCTCAAGACCTAAGAGAACAACTGGGGAAAAAATCTTGCCTTTTCGAAATACTATACGACGGGGGCGGAGCATCAAATATTGCCTTTAAAATTTCATTTGTCCAGAAAGAGCAAATGCTTAATAACTCCCATGTTCAAGCTCCAAAAAATCTCAAACTTCTCAGGCAGCGTAATAGTCACAGCCTGAAAACATCTATATGACAAAATTCAGTTATACATATAGCGCCACCTAGTGGTTACAATAAATGTCATACTTTACGTTTTTAGCTACTGCGCTGAGCTCGTTGAAGGGATCCAGTTGAAAATTGTTCAGAAAACCCTTAAGATGTTGATCATGCCCCACACCGAATATTGTAACTTTTCGCCAAAGGGCGTGGCCGCTACGGTGACGCAAAATCTGAAGATTTTTCGTGAAAATAAAAGCTGCATTAACTTGACCGAGATGATCCTATCTTCTCAAAATTTCACACATTTGATGAGAGTCCAGCTCTAAAGACATCTACTAACTTACATTTCATCTAACTGATAGCGCCACCTAGTGGCAATTTTTTTTCTTACGAATTTTCTTCTACGTTTTTCTCCAAACACGTTAACTGGACCTACCTCATATTTGCTCAGAGGAGGGTTTCGGCCTTCATGATGTCACAACACGAAGTTTGTGAGTTTTCGCGAATTGCTGTAGGCGTGACTAAGCGCTGTTCGCCAAGAAAACAACGCCAGTTTTGAGGGTCTAAACATGCACAGAAACTCCTGAAACTTGGCACACACATCTGGCCTGGTAAAATGAGCAATATTTTATTGTTGATTGTGCTATTTTTACAAAAATGACTCAATAGCGCCCCCTTGAAATTTTTAACGAAGCAGCCCCGGTTGTACGTTTAAGCAAGAACGCCGAATATTTTTAAGTGTATGAGGGAGCCCAAGACCTACAAAAAAGTCTCTTGTACCCATATGCTAAAATGAACAGGAAGTGAGCTACGAATTTTTGAATGTCCCATTTTTGACGATTTTTGCACATTCACAGGGGGCAGACTTTTGCCCACTTCTCCTACACGTTTCATCCGACTGAGTTAAGACTTGGCCTGGACCATGTCAAGACCTGAGCCAACGACAGGGGGAAAAAGTTTGACTTTTCGAAATACTATATGATGAGGGCGGGGCATCAAAATTTGTGTTTCACAATGAAAAAGGATATGCTTGATAACTCCCCGGTACATGCTCCAAAAAATCCCAAACTTGACATGTATGTTTATCGTCAAGGCCTGAAGTTATCTCTATGACAACATTCAGTTATATATGCAGCGCCACCTAGCCCTTGAGGCATGAAAAAAAAATACCCCACATACGGTATTTTGTACAAAAAATGTACACTCATTCTAAGTGTGATAACTAAGTCATTTATGAATATTTTTTTAGTTTCCACCACTCAAAATGTTCACTGGCATCAGACTTATCCAAACATATATATATTTTTATTTATTTTTGATAGCCTCTATGGACATTAAAAGCAATATCGTGAATGAAGGATATGCTTAATAACTCCACGGTACATGCTCCAAAAAAAAATCCCACACTTGACATGTATGCTTATAATCAAGGCCTGAAGGTATCTCTATGACAACATTCAGTTATAAATACAGCGCCACCTAGCCCTTGAGGCTTATATAAAAAAAATAAATAAATACCCCACATACGGTATTTTGTACAAAAAATGTACACTCATTCTAAGTGTGATAACTAAGTCATTTATGAATATTCTTTTAGTTTCCACCACTCAAATTGTTCACTGGCTTCACACCGATCCAAACGTATGTACGTTTCCATTTTGTTTTATTCATTTTTGATTGCCCCTTTGGACAATAAAAGTAACATTGTGCAATGAGTACAACGAGCGATGATGTGTATATACACTTTTACAAAAAAATACCAATCAGGGCAACTCATTGCCTAAAAATAAAAAAGGACGCTGATTTTTGCAGGTCTTAACAATCACCAAAACCCGTTGAGCTTGACACACACACTGGCAAAAAAATATTCTACATGTAAACGTTTATTATGCCATTTTCAAAGAAATTTTGCTTCCAATATGCCAGTACCCCAACGTGCCAGTACCCCAACGTGCAAGTACCCCAACGTGCAAGGACCCCAACGTGGCCCGGGCTGCGAGGGCCCTTTATAGCTGCTCGCAGCTCTAGTTATTATTCTTCTTCTTCTTCTTCTTCTTTATTCTCCGCAAACGATCGCGATTTTGGGTACCTAAACATTCACGAAAACTCACCGAACTTTGCACACTCCTCAGGCCCGGCGAAAAATTTGATATTATTAAGTTGTCATAACAATGCGACTCGATAGCGCCCCCTAGCGTAGAAAAATAAAAACCAAGCCCGGCACGTTTGAGCTAGAGCAACAAAAATTGGCAAGCACGTGTAGCACCCCGAGACGCACAAAAAAGTCTATTGGGACCATGTAGCTAAAATGTACAGGAAGTGAGCTATGAATTTTTTTATGTCCAATTTTGGCCTATTTTGGCACATTCACTGTGGTCATGCTTTTTCCCCCTTTGCAAACATTTTTCATCCAATTGACTTCAAACTTGGCATTTATCATCTCAAGACCTGAGAGAACAACTGGGCAAAACATCTTGCCTTTTTGAAATACTATATGACGGGGGCGGGGCATCAAATATTGCCTTTAAAATTTCATTTGTCCAGAAAGAGCAAATGCTTAATAACTCCCATGTTGAAGCTCCAAAAAATCTCAAACTTCTCAGGCAACGTAATAGTCACGGCCTGAAAACATCTATATGATAAAATTCAGTTATACATATAGCGCCACCTAGTGGTTACAATAAATGTCATACTTTACGTTTTTAGCTACTGTGCTGAGCTTGTTGAAGGGATCCATTTGAAAATTGGTCAGAAAAGGCTTAAGATGTTGATCATGCCCCACACCGAATATTGTAACTTTTCGCCAAAGGGCGTGGCCGCTACGGTGACGCAAATTCTGAAGATTTTTTGTGAAAATAAAAGCTGCATTAACTTGACCGAGATGATCCTATCTTCTCAAAATTTCACACATTTGATGAGAGTCCAGCCCTAAAGACATCTACTGACTTATATTTCATCTAACTGATAGCGCCACCTAGTGGCAATTTTTTTTCTTACGAATTTTCTTCTACGTTTTTCTCCAAACACGTTAACTGGACCTACCTCATATTTGCTCAGATGAGGGTTTCGGCCTTCATGATGTCACAACACGAAGTTTGTGAGTTTTCGCGAATTGCTGTGGGTGTGGCTAAGCGCTGTTCGCCAAGAAAACAACGCCAGTTTTGAGGGTCTAAACATGCACAGAAACTCATGAAACTTGGCACACACATCTGGCCTGGTAAAATGAGCAATATTTTATTGTTGATTGTGCTATTTTTACAAAAATGACTCAATAGCGCCCCCTAGAAGTTTTTAACGAAGCAGCCCCGGTTGTACGTTTAAGCAAGAACGACGAATATTTTTAGGTGTATGAGGGAGCCCAAGACCTACAAAAAAGTCTCTTGGACCCATATGCTAAAATGAACAGGAAGTGAGCTACGAATTTTTGAATGTCCCATTTTTGACAATTTTTGCACATTCACAAGGCGCAGACTTTTGCCCACTTCTCCTACACGTTTCATCTGACTGAGTTAAGACTTGACCTGGACCATGTCAAGACCTGAGCCAACGACAGGGGGAAAAATCTTGACCTTTCGAAATACTATATGATGAAGGCGGGGCATCAAAATTTGTGTTTCGCACTGAAAAATGATATGCTTAATAACTCCCCGGTACATGCTCCAAAAAATCCCAAACTTGACATGTATGTTTATCGTCAAGGCCTGAAGCTATCTCTATGACAACATTCAGTTATATATGCAGCGCCACCTAGCCCTTGAGGCATAAAAAAAAAATACCCCACATACGGTATTTTGTACAAAAAATGTAAACTCATTCTAAGTGTGATAACTAAGTCATTTATGAATATTCTTTTAGTTTCCACCACTCAAAATGTTCACTGGCATCAGACTTATCCAAACATATATATATTTTTATTTATTTTTGATAGCCTCTGTGGACATTAAAAGCAATATCGTGAATGAAGGATATGCTTAATAACTCCACGGTACATGCTCCAAAAAAAATCCCACACTTGACATGTATGCTTATAATCAAGGCCTGAAGGTATCTCGATGACAACATTCAGTTATAAATACAGCGCCACCTAGCCCTTGAGGCTTATATAAAAAAAAAACAACCCACATACGGTATTTTGTACAAAAAAATTTAAACTCATTCTAAGTGTGATGACTAAGTCATTTCTGAATATTCTTTTAGTTTCCACCACTCAAATTGTTCACTGGCTTCACACCGATCCAAACGTATGTACGTTTCCATTTTGTTTTATTCATTTTTGATTGCCCCTTTGGACAATAAAAGTAACATTGTGCAATGAGTACAACGAGCGATGATGTATATATACACTTTTACAAAAAATACCAATCAGGGCAACTCATTGCCTAAAAATAAAAAAGGACGCTGATTTTTGCAGGTCTTAACAATCACCAAAACCCGTTGAGCTTGACACACACTGGCAAAAAAAATATTCTACATGTAAACGTTTATTATGCCATTTTCAAAGAAATTTTGCTTCCAATATGCCAGTACCCCAACGTGCCAGTACCCTAACGTGCAAGTACCCCAACGTGCAAGGACTCCAACGTGGCCCGGGCTGCGAGGGCCCTTTATAGCTGCTCGCAGCTCTAGTTCTTCTTCTTCTTCTTCTTCTTCTTTATTCTCCGCAAACAATCGCGATTTTGGGTACCTAAATATTCCCGAAAACTCACCGAACTTTGCACACTCCTCAGGTCCGGCGAAAAATTTTATATTATGAAGTCGTTATAACAACGCGACTCTATAGCGCCCCCTAGCATAGAAAAATAAAAACCAAGCCCGGCACGTTTGAGCTAGAGCAACGAAAATTGGCAGGCACGTGTAGCACCCCGAGACGCACAAAAAGGTCTATTGGGACCATGTAGCTAAAATGTACAGGAAGTGAGCTATGAATTTTTTAATGTCCAATTTTGGCCTATTTTGGCACATTCACTGTGGTCATGCTTTTTCCCCCTATGCAAACATTTTTCATCCCATTGACTTCAAACTTGGTATTTATCATCTCAAGACCTAAGAGAACAGCTGGGCAAAAAGTCTTGCCTTTTCGAAATACTATATGACGGGGGCGGGGCATCAAATATTGCCTTTAAAATTTCATTTGTCCAGAAAGAGCAAATGCTGAATAACTCCCATGTACAAGCTCCAAAAAATCTCAAACTTCTCAGGCAACGTAATAGTCACGGCCTGAAAACATCTATATGACAAAATTCAGTTATACATATAGCGCCACCTAGTGGTTACAATAAATGTCATACTTTACGTTTTTAGCTACTGTGCTGAGCTCGTTGAAGGGATCCAGTTGAAAATTGGTCAGAAAAGCCTTAAGATGTTGATGATGCCCCACACCGAATATTGTAACTTTTCGCCAAAGGGCGTGGCCGCTACGGTGACGCAAAGTCTGAAGATTTTTCGTGACAATAAAAGCTGCATTAACTCTACCGAGATGATCCTATCTTCTCAAAATTTCACACATTTGATGAGAGTCCAGCTCTAAAGACATCTACTAACTTACATTTCATCTAACTGATAGCGCCACCTAGTGGCAATTTTTTTTCTTACGAATTTTCTTCTACGTTTTTCTCCAAACACGTTAACTGGACCTACCTCATATTTGCTCAGATGAGGGTTTCGGCCTTCATGATGTCACAACACGAAGTTTGTGAGTTTTCGCGAATTGCTGTGGGCGTGGCTAAGCGCTGTTCGCCAAGAAAACAACGCCAGTTTTGAGGGTCTAAACATGCACAGAAACTCCTGAAACTTGGCACACACATCTGGCCTGGTAAAATGAGCAATATTTTATTGTTGATTGTGCTATTTTTACAAAAATGACTCAATAGCGCCCCCTCGAAATTTTTAACGAAGCAGCCCCGGTTGTACGTTTAAGCAAGAACGACGAATATTTTCAGGTGTATGAGGGAGCCCAAGACCTACAAAAAAGTCTCTTGTACCCATATGCTAAAATGAACAGGAAGTGAGCTACGAATTTTTGAATGTCCCATTTTTGACGATTTTTGCACATTCACAGGGGGCAGACTTTTGCCCACCTCTCCTACACGTTTCATCCGACTGAGTTAAGACTTGGCCTGGACCATGTCAAGACCTGAGCCAACGACAGGGGGAAAAAGTTTGACTTTTCGAAATACTATATGATGAGGGCGGGGCATCAAAATTAGTGTTTCGCAATGAAAAAGGATATGCTTGATAACTCCCCGGTACATGCTCCAAAAAATCCCAAACTTGACATGTATGTTTATCGTCAAGGCCTGAAGTTATCTCTATGACAACATTCAGTTATATATGCAGCGCCACCTAGCCCTTGAGGCATGAAAAAAAAATACCCCACATACGGTATTTTGTACAAAAAATGTAAACTCATTCTAAGTGTGATAACTAAGTCATTTATGAATATTCTTTTAGTTTCCACCACTCAAAATGTTCACTGGCATCAGACTTATCCAAACATATATATATTTTTATTTATTTTTGATAGCCTCTGTGGACATTAAAAGCAATATCGTGAATGAAGGATATGCTTAATAACTCCACGGTACATGCTCCAAAAAAAATCCCACACTTGACATGTATGCTTATAATCAAGGCCTGAAGGTATCTCTATGACAACATTCAGTTATAAATACAGCGCCACCTAGCCGTTGAGGCTTATATAAAAAAAATTAAAAAAATACCCCACATACGGTATTTTGTACAAAAAATGTACACTCATTCTAAGTGTGATAACTAAGTCATTTATGAATATTCTTTTAGTTTCCACCACTCAAATTGTTCACTGGCTTCACACCGATCCAAACGTATGTACGTTTCCATTTTGTTTTATTCATTTTTGATTGCCCCTTTGGACAATAAAAGTAAACATTGTGCAATGAGTACAACGAGCGATGATGTGTATATACACTTTTACAAAAAAATACCAATCAGGGCAACTCATTGCCTAAAAATAAATAAGGACGCTGATTTTTGCAGGTCTTAACAATCACCAAAATCCGTTGAGCTTGACAGACACTGGCAAAAAAATATTCTACATGTAAACGTTTATTATGCCATTTTCAAAGAAATTTTGCTTCCAATATGCCAGTACCCCAACGTGCCAGTACCCCAACGTGCAAGTACCCCAACGTGCAAGGACCCCAACGTGGCCCGGGCTGCGAGGGCCCTTTATAGCTGCTCGCAGCTCTAGTTATTATTATTCTTCTTCTTCTTCTTCTTCTTTATTCTCCGCAAACGATCGCGATTTTGGGTACCTAAACATTCACGAAAACTCACCGAACTTTGCACACTCCTCAGGCCCGGCGAAAAATTTGATATTATTAAGTTGTCATAACAATGCGACTCGATAGCGCCCCCTAGCGTAGAAAAATAAAAACCAAGCCCGGCACGTTTGAGCTAGAGCAACAAAAATTGGCAGGCACGTGTAGCACCCCGAGACGCACAAAAAAGTCTATTGGGACCATGTAGCTAAAATGTACAGGAAGTGAGCTATGAATTTTTTTATGTCCAATTTTGGCCTATTTTGGCACATTCACTGTGGTCATGCTTTTTCCCCCTTTGCAAACATTTTTCATCCAATTGACTTCAAACTTGGCATTTATCATCTCAAGACCTGAGAGAAAAACTGGGCAAAACATCTTGCCTTTTTGAAATACTATATGACGGGGGCGGGGCATCAAATATTGCCTTTAAAATTTCATTTGTCCAGAAAGAGCAAATGCTTAATAACTCCCATGTTCAAGCTCCAAAAAATCTCAAACTTCTCAGGCAATGTAATAGTCACGGCCTGAAAACATCTATATGATAAAATTCAGTTATACATATAGCGCCACCT
The DNA here is from genome assembly GCF_051991245.1 of Festucalex cinctus. NCBI lineage: Eukaryota > Metazoa > Chordata > Actinopteri > Syngnathiformes > Syngnathidae > Festucalex > Festucalex cinctus. The sequence goes on from NC_135415.1 coordinate 2,057,002, forward strand.
AGTGGTTACAATAAATGTCATACTTTACGTTTTTAGCTACTGTGCTGAGCTTGTTGAATGGATCCATTTGAAAATTGGTCAGAAAAGGCTTAAGATGTTGATCATGCCCCACACCGAATATTGTAACTTTTCGCCAAAGGGCGTGGCCGCTACGGTGACGCAAAGTCTGAAGATTTTTCGTGAAAATAAAAGCTGCATTAACTTGACCGAGATGATCCTATCTTCTCAAAATTTCACACATTTGATGAGAGTCCAGCCCTAAAGACATCTACTGACTTATATTTCATCTAACTGATAGCGCCACCTAGTGGCAATTTTTTTTATTACGAATTTTCTTCTACGTTTTTCTCCAAACACGTTAACTGGACCTACCTCATATTTGCTCAGATGAGGGTTTCGGCCTTCATGATGTCACAACACGAAGTTTGTGAGTTTTCGCGAATTGCTGTGGGTGTGGCTAAGCGCTGTTCGCCAAGAAAACAACGCCAGTTTTGAGGGTCTAAACATGCACAGAAACTCATGAAACTTGGCACACACATCTGGCCTGGTAAAATGAGCAATATTTTATTGTTGATTGTGCTATTTTTACAAAAATGACTCAATAGCGCCCCCTAGAAGTTTTTAACGAAGCAGCCCCGGTTGTACGTTTAAGCAAGAACGACGAATATTTTTAGGTGTATGAGGGAGCCCAAGACCTACAAAAAAGTCTCTTGGACCCATATTCTAAAATGAACAGGAAGTGAGCTACGAATTTTTGAATGTCCCATTTTTGACAATTTTTGCACATTCACAGGGCGCAGACTTTTGCCCACTTCTCCTACACGTTTCATCTGACTGAGTTAAGACTTGACCTGGACCATGTCAAGACCTGAGCCAACAACAGGGGGAAAAATGTTGACCTTTCGAAATACTATATGATGAAGGCGGGGCATCAAAATTTGTGTTTCGCACTGAAAAAGGATATGCTTAATAACTCCCCGGTACATGCTCCAAAAAATCCCAAACTTGACATGTATGTTTATCGTCAAGGCCTGAAGCTATCTCTATGACAACATTCAGTTATATATGCAGCGCCACCTAGCCCTTGAGGCATAAAAAAAAAATACCCCACATACGGTATTTTGTACAAAAAATGTAAACTCATTCTAAGTGTGATAACTAAGTCATTTATGAATATTCTTTTAGTTTCCACCACTCAAAATGTTCACTGGCATCAGACTTATCCAAACGTATATATATTATTATTTATTTTTGATAGCCTCTGTGGACATTAAAAGCAATATCGTGAATGAAGGATATGCTTAATAACTCCACGGTACATGCTCCAAAAAAAATCCCACACTTGACATGTATGCTTATAATCAAGGCCTGAAGGTATCTCGATGACAACATTCAGTTATAAATACAGCGCCACCTAGCCCTTGAGGCTTATATAAAAAAAAACCCCACATACGGTATTTTGTACAAAAAAATGTAAACTCATTCTAAGTGTGATGACTAAGTCATTTCTGAATATTCTTTTAGTTTCCACCACTCAAATTGTTCACTGGCTTCACACCGATCCAAACGTATGTACGTTTCCATTTTGTTTTATTAATTTTTGATTGCCCCTTTGGACAATAAAAGTAACATTGTGCAATGAGTACAACGAGCGATGATGTATATATACACTTTTACAAAAAATACCAATCAGGGCAACTCATTGCCTAAAAATAAAAAAGGACGCTGATTTTTGCAGGTCTTAACAATCACCAAAACCCGTTGAGCTTGACACACACTGGCAAAAAAAATATTCTACATGTAAACGTTTATTATGCCATTTTCAAAGAAATTTTGCTTCCAATATGCCAGTACCCCAACGTGCCAGTACCCTAACGTGCAAGTACCCCAACGTGCAAGGACTCCAACGTGGCCCGGGCTGCGAGGGCCCTTTATAGCTGCTCGCAGCTCTAGTTCTTATTATTCTTCTCCGCAAACAATCGCATTTTTGAGACACTAAACGTGACCGAAAACTCACCAAACTTTACACGCACATCAGGCCTGGCGAAAAATTTGATATTTTAAAGTCGCCATACATGATAACAGAAAAATGGCTCCTTAGCGCCCCCTACATAGGTTAAACGGATCCCTGTCCCGCTACGATTGTCCGACGGCTATGAAAATTGTGTGGCACCTGTAGCACATCCCAATGAACAAAAACCTCTTTGAAGTGTGTACCCTAAAATAGACAGAAAGTGAGGTATGAGTATTTAAATGTCCAATTTTTGCCAATTTTTGCACATTTACAGGGGTCATACTTTTGCCCGCTTCTCCTACACGGTTAACCCGATTGACTTCAAACTTGGGATGGACCATCTCAACACCTGGGACAACATCATTGTGAAAAATGAAAAGTTTGACACGCTGTTGACATAGCAATGCATCGAATTGCACACCATATTTTGCGTTTTGATTAAACAAACAAAGCATTCCCGGTTGTACGTTTCACCTAAAGCTATGATAATTTGCAGGCAAACATAAGAGCTCAGGATGTACAAAAAAAGTCTCTTGGAGCCATATGCTAAACCAATCAGGAAGTCCACCATTTTGATTTACGTTTGGATTTGTAGCCATTTTTTGTGGCCTTTTTTAGGGGTCATATTTTAACGAACTCCTCCTACAAAATTTATCCGACTGTCTTTAAACTTGGTGTGCTTCATCTTAAGATGTTTAAGATACAAAGTTATCGAAAGTTATTTATTTTGTCGCACGCCGTTGTCATGGCGATGCATTGTTTGCCAAGTAAAATGCTGCTTTTTTGTTTTGGTCTAAACATGTGCAAAAACTCATGAAACTTTACACACACATCAGGCTTGTCATCAGCATGAATATTTTAGAGATTTCTTATTCAATTTGCAATAAATGGTTCAATAGCGCCCTCTAGACATTTTTATGAAGCTTTTGCAAATGTTTTGTGTTTTATGATTCAGCTAGATTTGTAAAAATTGGGATACCTATCAGCCTAAGACTTACAAAAAGGTTTCTAAAGCCATATGCTGAATCAAAAAGGAAGTCTGCCATTTTGATTTACTTTGGTATTTGTAGCCATTTTTTGGGGCCTTTTATAGGGGTCATATTTTCAACAGAACTTATCAGATCGTCTTCATTCTTTGGCGTGTTTCATCTTAAGATATTTAAGATGAAAAGTTATTGAATTTTTTTATTTTGTCACACTTCTTTGCTGTAGCCATGCATTGTTTGTGAAGAAAAATGCTTTTTTGAGAGTCTAAATATGGGTGAAAACTCACAAAACTTTGCACACACACCAGACCTGTCTGGAACATGAATATTTTATTTAGAGATTTGTTGTGCAATTTGTAATAAATGGCTCAATAGCGCCCTCTAGACATTTTTATGAAGTCTTTCCGATTATATGATTCAGCTAGATGTGTGAATATTGGCAGGCATGCCGAATATATTCAAAAAGTATTCTATATAGCCATGTGCCAATCCATTTTGATTTTATTTTGTTAATTGTGCATCGTTTTTGGCCTTTCCATGAAACTTTAAAAACACAAAGCATGGCAAAAACGTTTACAATTTAGATGGTTTCCTATTTGACAGTACCCCAACATGCCAGTACCCCGACGTGCAAATACCCCAACGTGGCCCGGGTTGCGAGGGCCCTTTATAGCTGCTCGCAGCTCTAGTTATTCTTCTTCTTCTTCTTTTTCTTTGTTAGGGCCCGAGCAGCGACCGCTGCGAGGTCCCTATTGTTCCTGAAGGAATTCTTATTATTAGGGCCCGAGCAGCGACCGCTGCGAGGTCCCTATTGTTTTTCAAGGAATTCTTATTCTTCTTCTTTTTATTTGTTATTATTCTTTTCCACAAACAATCACATTTTTGAGACACTAAACGTGAACGAAAACTCACCAAACTTTACACACACGTCAGTCCTGGCGAAAAATATTATATTTTAAAGTCGCCATAGGTGATAACAGAAAAATGGCTCCATAGCGCCACCTACATAGGTTAAACAGATCCCTGGCCCGCTACGATTGTCCGACGGCTATGAAAATTGTGTGGCACCTGTAGCACATCCAGATGAACAAAAACCTCTTTGATGTGTGTACCCTAAAATAGACAGGAAGTGAGATATGAGTATTTAAATGTCCAATTTTGGCCAATTTTTGCACATTTACAGGGGTCATACTTTTGCCTGCTTCTCCTACACGGTTAATCCAATTGACTTCAAACTTGGGATGTACCATCTCAAGACCTGGGACAACACCATGGTAAAAAAATCTAAAGTTTTCGACATACTATATGACGGCGGTGGGGCATCAAATTTAGAGTTTCAAAACTCTTACTAAACGTAGTATTGCCGGTTGTATGTTTAACCTAGAGCTACGAAAATTGGTACACATATGTAACAGACTATGACCTACAAAAAAGTCTGTTGGTGCCATATGCTAAACCCAACAGGAAGTCCGCCAGAGGCGGGGCATCAAATTTTGAGTTTCAAAATTCTTACTTAATGAAGCATTCCCGGCTGTACGTTTCACCTAGAGTTACCAAAATGTAAAGACATATGTAACAGCCCTCAAGGTACAAAAAACTCTTTTTGAACCATATGCTAAACCTAACAGAAAGTCCACCATTTTGATTTACTTTGGAACGTGTTCCCATTTTTTTGGCCATTTCATAGGGGTCCTATTTTAACGAACTCCTCTTACAGAGTTTATCCGATCATCTTCAAACTTGGTGTGATTCATCTTAAGATGTTGAAGATGAAAAGTTATTGAAAGCTTTTTATTTCGCTGCACGCTGTTGTCGTGGCATGCACTTGTTTGCAAAGGCAAAAAATTCTTCTTAATGAAGAATTCTCAGTTGTACGAAGCAGCTAGAGCTACGAAAATTTGTAGACATATGTAACAGCCCACGATGTACAAAAAAGTCTCTTGCTGCTTTGTGCTAAACCCAACAGGAAGTCCCGCAAGGGCCGGGCATCACTTTTTGAGCTAAAAAACTCCTCTTTAACGAAGCATTCCCGGTTGTACCTTTCACCTAGCGCTATGATAATTTGGAGGCATACATAAGAGCCCACGATGTACAAAAAAGTCTTTTAGAACCATATGCTAAGCCAAACAGGAAGTCCGGCATTTTGATTTACTTTGCTATTTGTAGCCATTTTTTGGGGGCCTTTTATAGGCCTCATATTTTCTACAAAACTTATCAGATTGTCTTCATTCTTTGGCATGTTTCATCTGAAGTATTGCCGGTTATACGTTTAATCTAGAGCTACGAAAATTGGTACACATATGTAACAGACTATGATCTACAAAAAAGCCTGTTGGTGCCATATGCTAAACCTAACAGGAAGTCCGCCAGAGGCAGGGCATAAAATTTTGCATTTCAAAATTTTTACTTAATGAAGCATTTCCGGCTGTACGTTTCACCTAGAGTGACCAAAATTTGAAGACATATGTAACAGCCCTCGAGGTACAAAAAACTCTTTTTGAACCATATGCTAAACCTAACAGGAAGTCTGCCATTTTGATTTACTTTGGAACATGTTGCCATTTTTTTGGCCATTTCATAGGGGTCTTATTTTAACGAACTCCTCCTACAGAGTTTATCCGATCATCTTCAAACTTGGTGTGATTCATCTTAAGATGTTGACGATGAAAAGTTATTGAAAGCTTTTTATTTCGTCGCACGCTGTTGTCGTGGCATGCACTGTTGGCAAAGGAAAAAAAAATCCTTCTTAATGCAGCGTTCCCAGTTGGACGAAGCAGCTCGAGCTACAAAAATTTGTAGACATATGTACACATTTGTCCACATATATATATTTACATATGCATGTAAAAAAATTATGTCAGGCTAAACTAAATGGTTGATTAGGCCCCACACATTTTCACCTTACCATACCCGGCCCTCTTTGCAAAAGGTTTGAACACTCCTGGCCTAAACCTAGGTGTATACTCAAACTATGCACGCACATAAAGCCTGGAACAAAATGTGTAATTTAGAGGGTTCTTGTTTTGTTTTTTGTATTCCTTATATTTCATGTCATTATACTTGACACACTATTTTTACTACTCACTGAATCAGTTATAAGAACATTTAATTGATACAATCCAATCACATCCTAGAGAATTGAAAACACATTCAATCATGAGGTTGTTAAGACACATTTACTTCTGTAGCACTTAACCACAAACAAGTTGCGACATCCCCTGATCTAACCCTCCAACCGGGCAAGGAAAAACTTTCAGGGGTCATATTTTAACGAACCCCTCCTACAAAATTTATCCGACTGTCTTCAAACTTGGTGTGTTTCATCTTAAGATGTTTAAGATGCAAAGTAATCGAAAGTTTTTTATTTTGTAACACGCTGTTGCCATAGCAATGCATTGTTTGTCAAGTGCTGCTTTTTTTTTTTTATACACATGAAAACTCATGGAACTTTGCAAACACATCAGACTTGTCATGAACATGAATTTTCAGAGATTTATTGTGCAATTTGCAATAAATAGCGCCCTCTAGACATTTTTATTAAGCATTTCCGATTGTATGATTATGCTAGACCTACAAAAAAGTATTATGTAGCCATTTGCCAAACCAAAGAGGAAGTCCGCTATTTTGATTTTATTTTGGGAATTATACATAATTTTTGGCCTTCTTCATTAAACTTTGCACAGACAAGGCATGGAAAAAACTAACATTTTAAATGGTCCTTGTTCCATGTAACAGTACCCCAACGTGCCAGTACCCTGACGTGCAAGTAACCCAACGTTGTGCTCAATAGCGCCCTCTATGCATTTTTATGGAGCATTTCCAATTGTATGATTCAAGCGATACACAACTAAAGATGACTTGACCTAGATTTGTGAAAACTGGGAGGCATACCTATTAGTGCCAAATGATTGGGACTAGCCACAATCTACACACGGACATTCAAGATGAACTGAGCGAGCAGTGTCTGGGATAGTATGGGATGGATAACGATAAAAATTAATGACTATTGTAAATAATGTATATGATTGATGCGTTATAGTAATGGGTCGATGGGGACGGGTCTCGAATAAGCTTCGGCTTCTACCCGTCAGCCCTTCTTTCGGATGTCAATGTTGCAAATGATGTGATGTGATTGATGTAAACTGTAATGTGTCCGAAAGGAAAAAATGAATAAACTAAAACTAAATTAGCTTAAGACCTACAAAAAGTATTCTGTAGCCGTATGCTAAACCTAAAAGGAAGTCCGCCATTTTGAATTTATTTTGGGAATTGCGCACCATATTTTGCGTTTTGATTAAACTTTGCACACACAAGGCTTGTCAAAAACATTTTAGATGGTCCTTGTCCTATTTGACAGTACCCCAACGTGCCAGTACCCCGACGTGCAAGTACCCCAACGTGGCACGCCTTTGCTGTAGCGATGCATTGTTTGCAAAGAATTTTTTTTTTTTATATGATTCAGCTAGATGTGTGAATATTGGGAGGCATACCTATCAGCCGAATACCTCGACAAAGCATTCCATAGCAATGTGAACAAACACAAAAAGCATGGCAAAACATTTACAATTTAGACGGTTTCTTATGAAACAGTACCCTAACGTGCCAGTACCCCGACGTGCAAATACCCCAACGTGGCACGGGTTGCGAGGGCCCTTTATAGCTGCTCGCAGCTCTAGTTCTTCTTCTTCTTCTTTTTCTTTGTTATTATTCTTTTCCGCAAACAACCACATTTTTGAGGCACTAAACATGAACGAAAACTCACCAAACTTTACACGCAGATCGGGCCTGGCGAAAAATTTGATATTTTAAAGTCGCCATACATGATAACAGAAAAATGGCTCTGTAGCGCCACCTACATAGGTTAAACGGATCCCTGTCTCGCTACGATTGTCCGACGGCTATGAAAATTGTGTGGCACCTGTAGCACATCCCAATGAACAAAAACCTCTTTGAAGTGTGTACCCTAAAGTAGACAGAAAGTGAGGTATGAGTATTTAAATGTCCAATTTTTGCCAATTTTTGCACATTTACAGGGGTCATACTTTTGCCCGCTTCTCCTACACGGTTAACCCGATTGACTTCAAACTTGGGCTGTACCATCTCAACATCTGGGACAACATCATGGTAAAAAATCAAAAGTTTTTTACATACTATATGACGGTGGCGGGGCATCAAATTTACAGTTTCAAAATTCTTACTTAACGAAGCATTGCCGGTGGTACGTTTAACCTAGAGCTATGAAAATTGCTACACATATGTAACAGACTATGATCTACAAAAAAGCCTGTTGGTGCCATATGCTTAACCTAACAGGAAGTCCGCCAAAGGCGAGGCATCAAATTTTGTGTTTCAAAATTCTAACTTAATGAAGCATTCCCGGCTGTACATTTCACCTAGAGTTACCAAAATTTGAAGACATATGTAACAGCCCTCAAGGTACAAAAAACTCTTTTTGAACCAAATGCTAAACCGAATAGGAAGTCCGCCATTTTGATTTACTTTGGAACGTGTTGCCATTTTTGGGCCATTTCATAGGGGTCTTATTTTAACGAACTCCTCCTACAGAGTTTATCCGATCATCTCCAAACTTGGTGTGATTCATCTTAAGATGTTGAAGATGAAAAGTTATTGAAAGCTTTTTATTTCGTCGCACGCTGTTGCCGTGGCATGCACAGTTTGCAAAGGAAAAAATTCCTACTTAATGAAGCATTCCCAGTTGTACGAAGCAGCTAGAGCTACGAAAATTTGGAGACAAATGTAACAGCCCACAATGTACAAAAAAGTCTCTTGGTGCCATGTGCTAAACCCAACAGGAAGTCCCGTAGGGGCCGGGCATCACATTTTGAGCTAAAAAACTCCTCTTTAACGAAGCATTCCCGGTTGTACGTTTCACCTAGAGCTATGATAATTTGGAGGCATACATAAGAGCCCACGATGTACAAAAAAGTCTCTTGGAACCATATGCTGAACTAAACAGGAAGTCTGCCATTTTGATTTACTTTGGTATTTGTAGCCACTTTTTGGGGCCTTTTATAGGGGTCATATTTTCTGCAAAACTTATCACATCGTCTTCATTCTTTGGCATGTTTCATCTTAAGATATTTAAGATGAAAAGTTATTGAATTTTTTTATTTTGTCACACGCCTTTGCTGTAGCGATGCATTGTTTGCAAAGAATTTTTTTTTTTTGAGAGTCTAAACATGGGCAAAAACGCACAAAATTTTGCACACAGATCAGATCTCTCACGAACATGAATATTTTATAATTTGTTGTGCAATTTGTAATAAATGGCTCAATAGCGCCGTCTAGATATTTTTATGAAGTATATCCGATTATATGGTTCAGCTAGATGTGTGAATATTGGGAGGCATACCTATTAGCCTAATATCTCCAAAAATTATTCTATAGCCATGTGCCAATCCATTTTGATTTGATTTTAATTGTGCATCATTTTTGGCCTTCCATGAAACTTTGCAAACACAAAGCATGTCAAAAACATTTACAATTTAGACGGTTTCCTATGAAACAGTACCCCAACATGCCAGTACCCCGACATGCAAATACCCCAACGTGACCCAGGTTGCGAGGGCCCTTTATAGCTGCTCGCAGCTCTAGTTATTATTATTATTATTATTCTCCGCAAACAATCGCATTTTTGAGACGCTAAACGTGAACGAAAACTCACCAAACTTTACACGCACATCAGGCCTGGCGAAAAATTTGATATTTTAAAGTCGCCATACATGATAACAGAAAAATGGCTCCATAGCGCCACCTACATAGGTTAAACGGATCCCTGTCCCGCTACGATTGTCCTATGGCGACGAAAATTGTGTGGCACCCGTAGCACATCCAGATAAACAAAAACCTCTTTGATGTGTGTACCCTAAAATAGACAGAAAGTGAGGTATGATCATCTGAATGTCCAATTTTGGCCCAGTTTTGCACATTTACAGGGGTCATACTTTTGCCCGCTTCTCCTACACGGTTAACCCGATTGACTTCAAACTTGGGATGGACCATCTCAACACCTGGGACATCATTGTAAAAAATCTAAAGTTTTTGATATACTATATGACGGTGGCGACGCATCAAATTTAGAGTTTAAAAATTCTTACTTCACGAAGCATTGCCGGTTGTACGTTTAATCTAGAGCTACGAAAATTGGTACACATATGTAACAGGCTATGACCTACAAAAAACTATTTTTGAACCATATGCTAAACCTCACAGGAAGTCCGCCATTTTGATTTATTTTGGAACGTGTTGCCATTTTTTTGGCCATTTCATTGGGGTCTTATTTTAACGAACTCCTCCTACAGTGTTTATCCGATCATCTTCAAACTTGGTGTGATTCATCTTAAGATGTTGAAGATGAAAAGTTATTGAAAGCTTTGTATTTCGTCGCACGCTGTTGTCATGGCATGCACTGTTTGCAAAGGAAAAAAAATATCCTTAAAGAGCATTCCCATTTGTACGAAGCAGCGAGAGCTACGAAAATTTGTTGACATATGTAACAGCCCAAGATGTACAAAAAAGTCTCTTGGTGCCCTGTGCTAAACCCAACAGGAAGTCCCCCAGGGGCCGGGCATCACATTTTGAGCTAAAAAACTCCTCTTTAACAAAGCATACCCGGCTGTACGTTTCACCTAGAGTTACCAAAATTTGTAGAGGAATATAACAGCCCTCGAGGTACAAAAAACTCTTTTTGAACCATATGCTAAACCTAACAGGACGTCCGACATTTTGATTTACTTTGGAATGTGTTGCCATTTTTTGGGCCATTTCATAGGGGTCATATTTTAACGAACTCCTCCTACAGAGTTTATCCGATCATCTTCAAACTTGGTGTGACTCATCTTAAGATGTTGAGGATGAAAAGTTATTGAAAGCTCTTTATTTCGTCGCACGCTGTTGTCGTGGCATGCACTTTTTGCAAAGGAAAAAAATTCTTCTTAATGAAGCATTCCCAGTTGTACGAAGTAGCTAGAGCTACAAAAAATTTTAGACATATGTAACAGCCCACAATGTACAAAAAAGTCTCTTGGTGCCATGTGCTAAACCCAACAGGCAGTCCCCCAGGGGCCGGGCATCACATTTTGAGCTAGAAAACTCCTCTTTAACGAAGCATTCCCGGTTGTACGTTTCACCTAGCGCGATGATAATTTGCAGGCATACATAAGAGCCCACGATGTACAAAAAAGTCTCTTGGAACCATGTGCTAAACAAAACAGGAAGTCTGCCATTTTGATTTACGATGGGATTTGTTGCCATTTTTTGTGGCCTTTTTCAGGGGTCATATTTTAACGAACTCCTCGTACAAAGTTCATCCGACCGTCTTCAAACTTGGTGTGTTTCATCTTAAGATGTTTAAGATGCAAAGTTATCGAAAGTTTTTTATTTTGTCGCACGCTGCTGCTATAGCGATGCATTGTTTGCCAAGTAAAGTGCTGCTTTGTTTTTTTATCTATACATGTGTGAAAACTCATGAAACTTTGCAAACACATCAGACTTGTCATGAACATGAATTTTTAGAGATTTATTGTGCAATTTGCAATAAATAGCGCCCTCTAGACATTTTTATGAAGTATTTCCGATTGTATGATTCTGCTAGATTTGTGAAAATTAGGACAGACCCCTATCAGCCTCATACCTACAAAAAAGTATTATGTAGCCATTTGCCAAACCAAAGAGGAAGTCCGCTATTTTGATTTTATTTTGGGAATTATACATCATTTTTGGCCTCTTTCATTAAACTTTGCACAGACAAGGCATGGAAAAAACTAACATTTTAAATGGTCCTTGTTCCATGTAACAGTACCCCAACGTGCCAGTACCCTGACGTGCAAGTAACCCAACGTTGTGCTCAATAGCGCCCTCTATGCATTTTTATGGAGCATTTCCAATTGTATGATTCAAGCGATACAAAACTAAAGATGACTTGACCTAGATTTGTGAAAACTGGGAGGCATACCTATTAGCTTAAGACCTACAAAAAGTATTCTGTAGCCGTATGCTAAACCTAAAAGGAAGTCCGCCATTTTGAATTTATTTTGGGAATTGCACACCATCTTTGGCCTTTTGCACTCACAAAGCTTGTCAAAAACATTTTAGATGGTCCTTGTCCGATTTGACAGTACCCCAACGTGCCAGTACCCCGACGTGCAAGTACCCCAACGTGACCCAGGTTGCGAGGGCCCTTTATAGCTGCTCGCAGCTCTAGTTATTAGGGCCCGAGCAGCGACCGCTGCGAGGTCCCTATTGTTTTTGTAAAAATTATTAGGGCCCGAGCAGCGACCGCTGCGAGGTCCCTCTTGTTTTTGTAAGAATTCTTCTTCTTCTTCTTCTTCTTCTTCTTCTCCGTAAACGATCTCATTTTTGAGGGCCTAAACATTTACGAAAACTCACCAAACTTTGCAGTCTCTTCGTGCCCGGTGAAAAATTTGATATTATGTAGTTGTCATAACAACGCAACTCTATAGCGCCACCTAGCGTAGAAAAATAAAAACCAATCCCGGCCCGTTTGAGCTAGAGCTACGAAAATTGGCAGGCACGTGTAGCACCCCGAGACGCACAAAAAAGTCAGTGGAAGCCATTTCCTAAAATGTACAGGAAGTGAGCTATGAATTTTTGAATGTCCAATTTTGGCCCATTTTGGCACATTCACTGTGGTCATACTTTTCCCCCCTTTGCAAATATTTTTCAGCCAGTTGACTTCAAACTTGCCATGTATCATCTCAAGACCTGAGACAACAACTGGGCAAAATATCTTGACTTTTTGAAATACTATATGACGGGGGCGGGGCATCAAATATTGCCTTTAAAATTTCATTTGTCCAGAAAGACAAAATGCTGAATAACTCCCATGTACAAGCTCCAAAAAATCTCAAACTTCTCATGCAACTTAATAGTCACGGCCTGAAGACATCTATGTGATAAAATTCTGTTATATATATAGCACCACCTAGTGGTGACAATAAATGTCATACTTTACATTTTTAGCTACTGTGCCAAGCTCTTTGAAGGGATCCAGTTGAAAATTGGTCAGACAAGCCTTAAGATGTTGATCATGCCCTACACCGAATATTGTAACTTTTCGCCAAAGGGCGTGGCCGCTATGGTGCCGCAAAGTCTGGTAATTTTTCGTGGCAATAAAAGCTGCTTTAACTTGACCCAGATGATCCTATCTTCTCAAAATTTCACACATTTGATGAGAGTCCAGCCCTTAAGACATCTACGTACTTATATTTCATCTTACTGATAGCGCCACCTACTGGCAATTTTTTTTCTTACGATTTTTCTTCAATGTTTTTCTCCAACCCCATTAACTGCAGCTACCTCATATTTGCTCAGATGAGGGTTTCGGTATTCATGATGTCACAATACGAAGTTTGTGAGTTTTTGCGAATCGCTGTGGGCGTGGCTAAGCGCTGTTCGCCAAGAAAACAACGCCAGTTTTGAGGGTCTAAACATGCACAGAAACTCCTGAAACTTGGCACACACATCTGGCCTGGTAAAATGAGCAATATTTTATTGTTGATTGTGCTATTTTTACAAAAATGACTCAATAGCGCCCCCTAGAAGTTTTTAACGAAGCAGCCCCGGTTGTACGTTTAAGCAAGAACGACGAATATTTTTAGGTGTATGAGGGAGCCCAAGACCTACAAAAAAGTCTCTTGGACCCATATGCTAAAATGAACAGGAAGTGAGCTACGAATTTTTGAATGTCCCATTTTTGACAATTTTTGCACATTCACAGGGCGCAGACTTTTGCCCACTTCTCCTACACGTTTCATCTGACTGAGTTAAGACTTGACCTGGACCATGTCAAGACCTGAGCCAACGACAGGGGGAAATATCTTGACCTTTCGAAATACTATATGATGAAGGCGGGGCATCAAAATTTGTGTTTCGCACTGAAAAAGGATATGCTTAATAACTCCCCGGTACATGCTCCAAAAAATCCCAAACTTGACATGTATGTTTATCGTCAAGGCCTGAAGGTATCTCGATGACAACATTCAGTTATAAATACAGCGCCACCTAGCCCTTGAGGCATAAAAAAAAAATACCCCACATACGGTATTTTGTACAAAAAATGTAAACTCATTCTAAGTGTGATAACTAAGTCATTTATGAATATTCTTTTAGCTTCCACCACTCAAATTGTTCACTGGCTTCACACCGATCCAAACGTATGTACGTTTCCATTTTGTTTTATTCATTTTTGATTGCCCCTTTGGACAATAAAAGTAACATTGTGCAATGAGTACAACGAGCGATGATGTCTATATACACTTTTACAAAAAATACCAATCAGGGCAACTCATTGCCTAAAAATAAAAAAGGACGCTGATTTTTGCAGGTCTTAACAATCACCAAAACCCGTTGAGCTTGACACAGACTGGCAAAAAAAAAATTCTACATGTAAACGTTTATTATGCCATTTTCAAAGAAATTTTGCTTCCAATATGCCAGTACCCCAACGTGCCAGTACCCTAACGTGCAAGTACCCCAACGTGCAAGGACCCCAACGTGCAAGGACCCCAACGTGGCCCGGGCTGCGAGGGCCCTTTATAGCTGCTCGCAGCTCTAGTTATTCTTCTTTTTCTTCTTCTTCTTCTTTATTCTCCGCAAACAATCACGATTTTGGGTACCTAAATATTCACGAAAACTCACCGAACTTTGCACACTCCTCAGGTCCGGCGAAAAATTTGATATTATGAAGTCGTTATAACAACGCGACTCTATAGCGCCCCCTAGCATAGAAAAATAAAAACCAAGCCCGGCACGTTTGAGCTAGAGCAACGAAAATTGGCAGGCACGTGTAGCACCCCGAGACGCACAAAAAAGTCTATTGGGACCATGTAGCTAAAATGTACAGGAAGTGAGCTATGAATTTTTTAATGTCCAATTTTGGCCTATTTTGGCACATTCACTGTGGTCATGCTTTTTCCCCCTATGCAAACATTTTTCATCCCATTGACTTCAAACTTGGCATTTATCATCTCAAGACCTAAGAGAACAGCTGGGCAAAAAGTCTTGCCTTTTCGAAATACTATATGACGGGGGCGGGGCATCAAATATTGCCTTTAAAATTTCATTTGTCCAGAAAGAGCAAATGCTGAATAACTCCCATGTACAAGCTCCAAAAAATCTCAAACTTCTCAGGCAACGTAATAGTCACGGCCTGAAAACATCTATATGACAAAATTCAGTTCTACATATAGCGCCACCTAGTGGTTACAATAAATGTCATACTTTACGTTTTTAGCTACTGTGCTGAGCTCGTTGAAGGGATCCAGTTGAAAATTGGTCAGAAAAGCCTTAAGATGTTGATGATGCCCCACACCGTATATTGTAACTTTTCGCCAAAGGGCGTGGCCGCTACGGTGACGCAAAGTCTGAAGATTTTTCGTGACAATAAAAGCTGCATTAACCTGACCGAGATGATCCTATCTTCTCAAAATTTCACACATTTGATGAGAGTCCAGCTGTAAAGACATCTACTAACTTACATTTCATCTAACTGATAGCGCCACCTAGTGGCAATTTTTTTTCTTACGAATTTTCTTCTACGTTTTTCTCCAAACACGTTAACTGGACCTACCTCATATTTGCTCAGATGAGGGTTTCGGCCTTCATGATGTCACAACACGAAGTTTGTGAGTTTTCGCGAATTGCTGTGGGCGTGGCTAAGCGCTGTTCGCCAAGAAAACAACGCCAGTTTTGAGGGTCTAAACATGCACAGAAACTCCTGAAACTTGGCACACACATCTGGCCTGGTAAAATGAGCAATATTTTATTGTTGATTGTGCTATTTTTAAAAAAATGACTCAATAGCGCCCCCTCGAAATTTTTAACGAAGCAGCCCCGGTTGTACGTTTAAGCAAGAACGACGAATATTTTTAGGTGTATGAGGGAGCTCAAGACCTACAAAAAAGTCTCTTGTACCCATATGCTAAAATGAACAGGAAGTGAGCTACGAATTTTTGAATGTCCCATTTTTGACGATTTTTGCACATTCACAGGGGGAAGACTTTTGCCCACTTCTCCTACACGTTTCATCCGACTGAGTTAAGACTTGGCCTGGACCATGTCAAGACCTGAGCCAACGACAGGTGGAAAAATTTTGACTTTTAGAAATACTATATGATGAGGGCGGGGCATCAAAATGTGTGTTTCGCAATGAAAAAGGATATGCTTGATAACTCCCCGGTACATGCTCCAAAAAATCCCAAACTTGACATGTATGTTTATCGTCAAGGCCTGAAGTTATCTCTATGACAACATTCAGTTATATATGCAGCGCCACCTAGCCCTTGAGGCATGAAAAAAAAATACCCCACATACGGTATTTTGTACAAAAAATGTAAACTCATTCTAAGTGTGATAACTAAGTCATTTATAAATATTCTTTTAGTTTCCACCACTCAAAATGTTCACTGGCATCAGACTTATCCAAACATATATATATTTTTATTTATTTTTGATAGCCTCTATGGACATTAAAAGCAATATCGTGAATGAAGGATATGCTTAATAACTCCACGGTACATGCTCCAAAAAAAATCCCACACTTGACATGTATGCTTATAATCAAGGCCTGAAGGTATCTCTATGACAACATTCAGTTATATATGCAGCGCCACCTAGCCCTTGAGGCAAAACAAAAAAATACCCCACATACGGTATTTTGTACAAAAAATGTAAACTCATTCTAAGTGTGATAACTAAGTCATTTATGAATATTCTTTTACTTTCCACCACTCGAAATTTTCACTAGCATTAGACCTATCCAAACATACGTATTTTTTTATTTAGTTTTATTTATTTTTGATAGCCTCTATTGACGTTAAAAGCAGTATCGTGAATGAAGGATATGCGGAATAACTCCCCGGTACATGCTTCAAAAAATCCCAAACTTGACATGTATATTTATAGTCAAGGCCTGAAGGTATCTCTATGACAAAATTCAGTTATAAATACTGCGCCACCTAGTCTTGAGGCATAAAAAAAAAAAAAAAAAAAAAGACTTACGGTATTTTGAACAATATTTGTGAACTCGTAAGTGTTATAACTAAGTCATTTATGAATATTCTTTTACTTTCCACTACTCAAGATGTTCACTGGTATCAGACCGATCCAAACATCTGTAGTTTTTTTATTCAGTTTCATTTTTTTTTGATCGGCTCTATGGACAATAAAAGCAACATTGTGCAATGAGTACAAGCGATGATGGGTATACATACTTTTCCAAAAAAAAAACAGTCAGGTCAACTCATTCCCTAAAAATAAAAAAGGAAGCTGATTTTTGCAGATCTAGACAATCACCAAAACACATTGAGCTTGTCACACACATCACACCTGGCAAAAAAAAATTCACATGTAAAGGTTTATCATGCCATGTTCAAAGAAATTTTGCTCCTAATGTGCCAGTACCCCAATGTGCGAGTACCCCAACGTGCAAGTACCCCAACGTGGCCCGGGCTGCGAGGGCCCTTTATAGCTGCTCGCAGCTCTAGTTCCTTATTATTATTATTCTTATTATTCTTCTTATTATTATTCTTCTTCTCCGCAAACGATCGCATTTTTGAGACACTAAACGTGAACGAAAACTCACCAAACTTTACACACACATCAGGCCTGGCGAAAAATTTGATATTTTAAAGTCGCCATACATGATAACAGAAAAATGGCTCCTACATAGGTTAAACGGATCCCAGGTCCGCTACGATTGTCCTACGGCTATGAAAATTGTGTGGCACCTGTAGCACATCCAGATGAACAAAAACCTCTTTCATATGTGTACTCTAAAATAGACAGGAAGTGAGGTATGATCATTTAAATGTCCAATTTTGGCCCATTTTTGCACATTTACAGGGGTCATACTTTTGCAAAACATTTTAGATGGTCCTTGTCCTATTTGACAGTACCCCAACTTGCCAGTACCCCGACGTGCAAGTACCCTAACGTGGCCCGGGTTGCGAGGGCCCTTTATAGCTGCTCGCAGCTCTAGTTAGGGCCCGAGCAGCGACCGCTTGTCCTTCAATCCTTCAAGCGATACACAACTAAAGATGACTTGACCTAGATTTGTGAAAACATGGAGGCATACCTATTAGCTTCGCATTTTTGAGACACTAAACGTGAACGTAAACTCACCAAATTTTACACACACATCAGGCCTGGCGAAAAATTTTATATTTTAAAGTCGCCATAGATGATAACAGAAAAATGGCTCTGGAGCGCCACCTACATACGTTAAACGGATCCCTGTCCCGCTATGATTGTCCTACGGCTATGAAAATTGTGTGGCACCTGCAGCACATCCAGATGAACAAAAACCTCTTTGATATGTGTACCCTAAAATAGACAGGAAGTGAGATATGAGTATTTAAATGTCCAATTTTGGCCCATTTTTGCACATTTACAGGGGTCATACTTTTGCCCGCTTCTCCAACACGGTTAACCCGATTGACTTCAAACTTGGGCTGTACCATCTCAACACCTGGGACAACATCATGGTAAAAAAAAATCCAAAGTTTTTGACATACTATATGACGGGGGCGAGGCATCAAATTTAGTTTCAAAATTCTTACTTAATGAAGCATTCCCGGCTGTACGTTTCACCGAGAGTTACCAAAATTTGAGGACATATGTAACAGCCCTCGAAGTACAAAAAACTATTTTTGAACCATATGCTAAACCTAACAGGAAGTCCACCATTTTGATTTACTTTGGAACGTGTGGCCATTTTTTGGGCCATTTCAGAGGGGTCTTATTTTAACGAACTCCTCCTACAGAGTTTATTCGATCATCTTCAAACTTGGTGTGATTCGTCTTAAGATGTTGATGATGAAAAGTTATTGAAACCTCTTTATGCACGCTGTTGCTGTGGCATGCACTTTTTGCAAACGAAAAAAAATCCTTCTTAACTCTTTGACCGCCATAAACGTTTAAAAACGTTCAGTATAATCCTAGGATAGGCCGCCATAGACGTTAATTGACGTCTACTATGTTTTTTTATGGAAACGGGTGGAGGAAAGCCTTGGGCAGCTGTGCTCCAAGTATCAAGCCGATCGGGTTACTATAATGAGTATTCCTGGCCACTAGATGGCTGTGTTGAGTCTTTTGGACAAGATCGGGTAGGAGACATCAGTAGAAGGAGAGAGGCTGAGCTAGAGTGTTGAGGGGGAGAGAATGGCTAACTTGGCTAAGGGAGTCAAAAAGGCTACAGATGGCAATCAGCTCACGCTTGATCCTTATTTTCAAAGCTCAAAAGCATCGACCAGTGCTCAAGAGCACAGTGATGACGGGGTTAAGTCATAGTTGAAGCGGTGACGCGGCCGTTTCGACCACGTCCTCAGGCCCCACCGGCTAGCGATGCTAATAACGTCCTAAGGCCCCACCGGCTAGCGATGCTAACACCGGAGAAAAGTGGTTGCACAGATGACGTTTCATCGGACGATGACGACTACTATGGGTCCGATGCAAGACAGTCTTGGACAGTCTTTTGTCCTCCAAAGAATGTGAAGGTAAGCGCTAACATTCTAAGAGATTGCTAGTAAGATTACTTTCCTAACTTTCTCGGGCGATCTGCTAGCAGCGTGTGTAAATGTGCTGATATACACTAAAACATCTATTACCTATACAAACGTGAATGTATATTTTATAGATCGTGCTCACAGCAACGTCCGACCGCTGGTTCTACGACAAAGAAAGGTAAAAAAAACACACAAAAAAACGTTTTCAATACACCGCAACAATAAAAGGAAAGTCTTTCGATAGTATTGTAATTGTATATGTTTCTTTCAGCTAGGGCCCAAAGTGACCCTTCTCACATTGAGCAGAACAAAGGTAAAAAGAAAAAAAAAAAAAGATTCCACAGCACTAATAAAATATTTGATGGTAAACGTCTTCTATAATTTATAGAATGTGCATCAACCAATACATCCAAGAAAAAAAGCTAAACATGCACCCCCCCCCCCCCCCCCCACACACACACACACACATTGCATCACAGTGCTCTAAAATAATATATGATATTTAAATGTATATTTGCAGATCCCAAAGATTCTGGCTGGCTTGAAGTTGATGAAGTTGGCTGGCAGCCAACCATCTTCCCCTTTGCTGCAAAACCAGGACCAAGGGATGCTGCAGCAGAGCTGAATTCCCACCTGCCATCTGACATCCTGGAGCTCTTCATCACGGATGAACTTCTCCAGCACATCGTTCATCATACCAACCTCTACGCAAATCAGTCCATGCAGAAGCAGACTGACAAAAACTGTTGCGCACGTGTAAATAGTTTGCAAAGAGTTTTCCAAATTGTTTGTTCGGATTGCTACTGTTGCATGTAAATAAACTGTTATTTTGCAATCAAAAAACATTTTTTATTGTTGGCGTAGTGTTTTATAGAAGTTTAGGTGTTTGTAGAATCACTCATGCAAAAAAAAAAAAGTGCCAAATTCACTAGAGTGCATGAAACAACATCGTTTCACAAAAACCTTGATTTCTCCGTATTTTGGAAGAAAATAGAGGATTTGGGTGAAACGAAGCTGTTTTCTATTGTTGATTACTGAAGATCCGAATGGTAGAAACAAACTTCTTTTTTTAGATGAAAGATGAGACTTCAATCTTTCATTTGGTAGTATCCGCGTTTCCATAGTCCTAACACAACATTTTCTGTGGAGCTTGAAAGATCGGTAAAATTCTGTAAATCAGCTGGCACTATGGGGTTACCTTTTCTGAAAATGGCTGGCAGTCAAAGAGTTAATGAAGCATTCCCAGTTGTACGAAGGAGCTAGAGCTATGGAAATTTGTAGACATATGTAACTGCCCAAGATGTACAAAAAAGTCTGTTGGTGCCATATGCTAAACCTAACAGGAAGTCCACCAGAGGCAGGGCATCAAATTTTGTGTTTCAAAATTCTTACTGAGGCATTCCCGGTTGTTCGTATCACCTTGAGTTACCAAAATTTGAAGACATATATAACAGCCCTCGCGGTACAAAAAACTCTTTTTGAAGCATATGCTAAACCTAACAGGAAGTACCCTATTTTGATTTATTTTCGAATGTGTTGCCATTTTTTTAGGCCATTTCATAGGGGTTTTATTTTAACGAACTCCTCCTAAAGAGTTCATCCGATCTTCTTCAAACTTTGTGTGATTCATCTTAAGATGTGGACGATGAAAAGTTATTGAAAGCTTTTTATTTCGTCGCACGCTGTCGTCGTGGCATCCACTTTTTGCAAGGAAAAAAATCCTTCTTAAAGAAGCATTCCCAGTTGTACGAAGCAGCTAGAGCTACGAAAATTTGTAGACATATGTAACAGCCCACGATGTACAAAAAAGTCTCTTGGTGCCATGTGCTAAACCCAACAGGAAGTCCCCCAGGGGCCGGGCATCACATTTTGAGCTAAAAAACTCCTCTTTAACTAAGCATTCCCGGTTGTACGTTTCACCTAGTGCTATGATAATTTGCAGGCATACATAAGAACCCACAATGTACAAAAAAGTCTTTTAGAACCATGTGCTAAACCAAACAGGAAGTCCGCCATTTTGATTTCCGTTGGGATTTGTAGCCATTTTTGTGGCCTTTTTTAGGGGTCATATTTTAACAAACTCCTCCTACAAAATTTATCTGACCGTCTTCAAACTTGGTGTCTTTCATCTTAAGATGTTTAAGATGAAAAGTTATTGAAAGTTATAAATGCTGCCTTTTTTTGGACTAAACGTGCGAAAACTCATGAAACTTTGCACACACATCAGACTTGTCATAAACATGAATATTTTAGAGATTTCTTGTGAAATTTGCAATAAATGGCTCAATAGCGCCCTCTAGACATTTTTATGAAGTTTTTGGAAATGTATAATTCAGCTTGATGTGTAAAAATTGGGATACCTATCAGCCTAATGCCGAGGTCAGACTACGTGATTTTTTTGTCTTACACGACAGTTGCGCTGTCACATTACGCGATAAATTCGCTCCGTGTCGTGGATGGGGCGTGTAGTCACGCTACAAGTCTGAACGCGACAAGACACCAGCCGATCACCGCGTGTTGTCTTGCCAAGAGAGACGCCTCGGCCACTGTTTGTCGCAGAGGTGGAACCAAAAAAAAGAGGCACGGACGGTGTTTGCGTGAATGGAGTACGTATGGGACAAGTGTGATGTGATGAATTGCTTGCGCTCCCTGCTCCTCAACGGTGTTTAAAATATAATTTAGTCGCCAACACTGTATTTTAATTTATTTAGGCCTACATGCGCCGGGGTAATATAGCCAATTTTGTTAATTCATTTTGTTAATTGCGGGATGACATTTTATTTTTTTATTTTATCAAACACTGAAATATTATATTATTTGAGTATTTTTTTATACTGATTAATTTATTCATATTTGACTTGTTTTATGTATGGTGCATTGGATAGTACGCCACTCACTCCGAGGGGAAAAAAAAAAAAAGGTGGCCTGGCCTGGCCCGACTATATGAAAATGTGATCGATCCTCACTATATATGTGCCTATCCCTACTCATATGCCAAAATCTCTGAAATTATTAGAACAACAGTCACAACATATATATATATATATATATATATATATATATATATATATATATATATATATATATATATATATATATATATATATATATATATATATTTTTTTTTTTTTTTTTCCCCTCGGAGTTGCACCTTTCTGCATGGCCCCATCCCATGAGCTATCCAGGGGATAAATAAATACATAAATAAATAAATTAATTAATTAAAAGAGCTATAAAGTGCTGTTCAGTGTGTGATTGACGTTTCGTTCCCTCTCGCTATTGGTCAATGCTGTGGAACCAAACGGACGACGACGTAGGTATGTCACATTATGCATCAAGACGAGCAAAAATTCCAACATGCTAGACTTTCGTCATGATGGTCGTGAACCGTCCGGGACAACAGGCGACCAATCGTTGAACGTGTCACATTACACGGGCGACGCTACGTCAAGACTACTCAAAATCGTTTACGACATGCCCCGTTTGTCCGCGACACGTCGGTCGTGCTGAAATCGGGCTGTTTTCGTGGAGTCTGACCAAGGCACAAGACTTAGAAAAAAAGTTTCTAAAGCCATATGCTAAACCAAACAGGAAGTCTGCCATTTTGATTTACTTTGGTATTTGTAGCCATTTTTTGGGGCCTTTTATAGGGGTCATATTTTCTACAAAACTTAACAGATCATCTTCATTCTTTAGCATGTTTCATCTTAAGATAGTTAAGATGAAAAGTTATTAAAAAAATTTATTTTGTCACACGCCTTTGCTGTATCGATGCATTGTTTGCAAAGAAAAATACTTTTTCTGAGAGTCTAAACATGGGCAAAAACTCACAAAACTTTGCACACAGATCAGATCTCTCACGAACATGAATATTTTAGAGATTTGTTGTGCAATTTGTAATAAATGGCTCAATAGCGCCCTCTAGACATTTTTATGAAGTATTTCCGATTATATGATTCAGCTAGACTCCTCCCACATTCCAAAGACATGCACGACAGGTTAATTGGGTGCTCCGAATTGTCCCTAGGTGTGATTGTGCGCATGGATGGTTGTTCGTCTCTGTGTGCCCTGCGATTGGCTGGCAACCAGTCCAGGGTGTCCCCCGCCTACTGCCTAGAGCCAGCTGAGATAGGCGCCAGCGGCCCCCGCGACCCTTGTGAGGAATAAGCGGTCAGGAAAATGGATGGATGGATGGATGGATGATTCAGCTAGATGTGTGAATATTGGGAGACATACCTATCAGCCTAATACCTACAAAAAAAGTATTCTATAGCCATGTGCCAATCCATTTTGATTTTATTTTGTTAATTGTCCATCATTTTTGGCCTTTCCATGAAACTTTGCAAACACAAAGCATGTCAAAAATATTTACAATTTAGACGGTTTCCTATGAAACAGTACCCCAACATGCCAGAATCCCGACGTGCAAGTACCCCAACGTGGCCCGGGTTGCGAGGGCCCTTTATCGCTGCTCGCAGCGCTAGTGTTATGTTTTTTTTTTTTGTCTTTCTGTAAAGCGCTTTGTGACAGTTCAGGCTGTTTGAAAGCGCTATATAAATAAACTTGAGTTGAGTTGAGTTGAGTAAACTATTTGACTATTTACAGTGCGACCAAATAGACAATTTCAGAGTAATATTTGCACTTGGAAGAGCGTAAAATAAATAAATAAAAATAATAGTCAAAATTCGAACTCAGGACCTTCAGTTTGAGAGACAGCTGCTCTACATGATCGGTCACGGAGCTCCTGACGTCAGTGATGTGTATTAGTATATCACTGGTCAGCCGGAATCTTCCTGCAAACAGCAGTCTCAAAGCTGAAGCTGCAGATCGGGAGGTCGTTCCTCAACCCATGAGAGAGGCTTTTATCATTTCTTTTTTTTTTTTCAAATTCTTTATTTTATTCTCTTCCAAGTGTAAACAAATAATAGCCTACTGTAAAAATATTGTTGTGAAAACCAAAGACAAAAACAATACGCAGACTTGAAAGTTCAACTTTACTTGTGTAAATAACAGTCTAAAAGGACGACACAATCCCACAGTTAAAAAAAGATAGACATCTACTGAAACTTAATTGAACTTATGAAGTGCCGAGGCTCATATATATCATCGCAAGTAACGAAGCTTTGTAAACAGTGATTCTAAAAATTCCATGTGCGCAGGTTTGACCAGCAGATGGTGCTCTTGCAGTGTGTCAAATGCCTCAAAGCAGTGCTTCGTTTTAGCGCAGCAAAGCGCGATTGTCTCAACATTGGTTCATTGTTTCGGAAAGCCTTGGTTTATCCATCCATATCCTGAGCTGTTCGAAGCTTCGTCCATCCTGCTCGCGTCCGTCATCTTCGTTCTTTGACGCATGCGCGGGTGGAGGAATCTGTGCTCGACTAGTTTCCTCTGTGATCTAGGCGTGACGTCATCCAAATTTGCATATTGAAAGTCGTACTCGTAAAGTGCAATCCACAGAAGAGATTTGTGCACAGCTGTGAACTTGTGTGTTGTCAAGCTTCGTAGTCGTAGAAGTGAGAGTTGTGTTGAAAAGGCATTACACTCAAAGGTTTTAGATTCGTAGTCACAACAAAAAAATTCAAACCCACATTATTTGGATTTGTAGTCATAAGAAAAAAAAAATCAAACCCACATTATTTAGATTCGTTGTCACAATAAATTAATTCACACCCACGCAATTTTGATTTGTATTAACATGAAAACATTGAAAACACACGGATTGTTACTATTATGGATATGAATCGTTAATCACGCATACGTCTTTTTGACAGTGATCTTACTCCATACATCCCTGGTGATCGCCACATGACTTGTCTACATGAGCATTTGTGTTAGATAAACAAAGACTGTAACATTATTTCAACCAGGCCAGACAACAGCAGGCTGGGAACTGTGCTGCTCTTCAGTTGCTTAATAATTAACTCCATGTTAGTCCCAGAGCGATGCAGTGTGGTGGAGGAAGTCATGCAGAAGCAAAGAGCAGTCTGCATGAACAGCATGAGTGCTGTTTTCATGTATTAGGGTTAAGAGAAGCAGGAACATTTAATACATTTGTCCTGTCATATGGCTTGTTATGACATCTGATAATCACGCCCTTGTGATCATTACTATGTCCTTTAGATGATTACTTACGGGGAACTGACCACGCCCTGAGGACCATGTTACCATGCTCTCTCTGAAAAAAAAAAGAGAGCACATCTGTAAGGGGGATCAGCAGGAGCCTTCATGTCACCATTAAAGTTTCAGGCTGCATGGGCCTGTTTTACATGGCTGCCGATCCCCAGCTGAGGCTGAACTGGAAAGCAGCCATAGGCAACTGCATGTCAGACATCAGATTGCTCGTCTCTTGGTGCCACCGTGCCACAAACAAGTGTTGAATTAACCCCAGTGGGACTTTGAGAGACATATGCCAACAACAGCATAATGCTGTTAATGGCAATTAACTGAATTGATGTTATAATTGTACATTTTCAGTTATCTGCATTTGATTTTTTTGTTCATATTTCTTGATTTTTTTTTTTTAATTGGTCAGTAATTATTTATGAAGGGAATCCAATTTTGAACCAGCCAAAAAGTGTCACGCCGCCACCGGCGTGGCGGGTCATGCTTTTATTTTTGTAGTCATGTTTCCTGTTTATTTTGAAATTCTAATTCCCTTCTCACCTCAGGTCACTTGCCCTTCCTGCTGCCCGCTAATTACCGGTCCCCGCCCATGATTATCGCCACCTGCCACCAATCAACTCCCGCAATAAAAGCCATCAGCCATTCTCCCTCCCTTTGCCGAAGTGTCACGTTTGTGCATGGAAGCGTTCCACAGTCCTTGAGTCCTTGATCCTGTTGCCTTGCCTTTTTGCCTTGTTTTTGTGCCTTTTCCTCCCCAGCGGAGCGTCCTTAGTTTCCCCCTGTGCCTTGAGCTTGTTTTCCTCCCCAGCGGAGCGCCTTTAGTTGTCCCCTGTACCTTGTGCCTGCTTTTTCCTCCCCAGTGGAGCGTTTTTTGTTCTTCACTTTTTGACTCCCCTTTCTCCTCTCTGGTTGAGAGGAGACGGCTGCTGTCGATTAATAAATCTGTTGCCTTGGTGGCCTACGTTCTGCCTGCGTCTGAGTCCTACCTCTCCACGTCGTGTCAGTACACTTCGGCCAGCATGGACCCAGCAGGGAAGGTCGAGGCTACACTTCAGAGCCAGGAGGTCCCACTTGAGAACCAGGAAAGGGTTCAGCAAGCCATGGTGTCGCAGCTGGGGGAGCTGTCGAGCCAGGTCCATGAGCTGGTGAGCTACATGCGCCGCCGGGCTCCATCCACCACCGGACAGCAACCTCAGCCCGAACTCTCCGTCCCGACCACGTCATTCACCGGGGTAGGATTGAGACTGGCCTCCCCAGAACGATACTCCGGTGAACCTGGACGATGTCAGACTTTCCTCACGGAGTGTGACATTCATTTCGAACATTCTCCACAGGCATTTTCCACAGCCCGGTCCCGGGTGGCCTTCATGGTGTCACACCTGACTGGACAGGCCAAAACCTGGGCAACTGCGGAATGGGCCAGGGGCTCCTCGGTCTGCCAGAATGTCCAGGATTTTCAAGCCGCCTTGCGCCAAATGTTCGATCCTGACAGCAATGACCGAGAAAAGGCACGCACATTGAGCCGGCTCCAACAAGGCAAGGAGTCCGTCAGTGACTATGCTATCCACTTTCGCACTTTGGCAGCCAACTGTGGCTGGAACTGAAAGGACTCACACCTGCCATACAGGAACTCCTGATTCCCGTGGAACTGCCAGCTGACTTGGATGCTCTGATCTCCCTCGCGATCCGCACGGATCATCGACACAGGGAGTTGACCAAGATCAGCGGCCTCCATAGAAGGGTGGAACCCACCCCCTATCCACAGCCACGGGGAACTGGAATGCCACAGCACATCTTCCCAACCCGACCAGCGCCAAGGGAGGTGCGTAACGCCGGGGTTGAATCCATGCAGCTCGGACGGGCCCAGTTAACTCCCGAGGAGCGACAGCATCTCCGTTGAGAGGGCCGCTGCTACTACTGTGGTGAACTTGGTCATCTGGTGGGGACCTGCCCCGCAAAGAGACGCTCACTGGTGAGTTCCCCGTCACCTCGACCTGCCAAGCCCCAAAGACTCACACAAATCCAGATAATCCACCATGCTATGACCACAGATCTGCCAGCCCTCATCGACTCTGGTTCCGACGAAAGCCTCATGGACTGGGGCCTCGTAAGACAGTTACAAGCCACTACCGAACCCCACTCCCTGACCATCCAGGCCAGGGCACTTAATGGCAAAGAAATATTCAGCATCACCCACATCACCGAACCCCTGGAGGTACGAATCGGACAACACCTCGAGACTTTCCGTTTCCATGTCTTCCAAGCTTCATCACCCACTTTGGTTCTGGGACACCCTTGGCTGCGTCTACACAACCCCAGAATCGACTGGAACTCCGGGCACGTACTGGAATGGGGAAAAGACTGTATGGATCACGTTTTGGGACAACCAGCACCCAGAGCTCCCACAGCCAAAGTTAATCAGGTGACCCTCGCCTCGTCCGCACAAGAGGAGTATCCTAACCTGCACACAGTTCCATCCTGCTACCACCACCTGCGGGAAGTATTCAGCAAAACCAAGGGCATGACTCTTCCTCCGCATCGACCATATGACTGCCATATCGACCTGATCCCAGGATCGGCCATCCCCAAGGGGAGATTGTATTCGGTCTCAGGACCCGAACACCAGGCCATGAATAACTACATCGATGACTCCTTGAAAGCTGGACTCATCCGGCCGTCGTCTTCACCAGCCGGGGCAGGATTCTTCTTCGTGAGCAAGAAGGATGGATCCCTACGCCCATGCATAGACTACAGTCCCCTGAATGACATCACAGTTAAGAATCGATACCCACTGCCATTGATGTCCTCGGTGTTCGACCAGTTGCAACAAGCCAGGATATTCACGAAACACGATCTCCGAAACGCCTATCACCTTATCCGAATCCGCGATGGCGATGAATGGAAAACTGGTTTCAACACCCCCCGGGGACATTATGAGTACCTCGTCATGCCTTTCGGACTCACCAACGCACCAGCAGTATTCCAGACCATGATAAACGAGGTACTAAAGGATTTTATTGACCACTTCTTGTACGTCTACTTGGACGACATCCTGATATACTCTCCTGACATAATAAGCCATCGATATCACGTAACCAGAGTCCTGCAACGGCTACTAGATCATCAACTGTACGTGAATCAATCAATCAATCAATCAACTTTATTTATATAGCACCTTTCATACATTTAAAATGCAACTCAAAGTGCTGGACATCCATAATACAATAAAATAAAAGAAAGAAAAAGCCCCCCCATCCCCATGATCGTACCCACAGACACACCCAAAACCCAACAAACACATGAAAACCACAACATGGCGGGGCACAAAAGTACCCTGTAAGGAAAGGCACCCAGGAGGAGTTCATCCACAGTGAGATGGATGAAGACCAAGCATCCCTCTCACTGTGGAGGCTCCCCCATGAGAAAACACTGGAGCTAAAAATTTAATAACTACCAAATAAAAAGATTTAAACATTAAAACAAAACAGTTAAACACGATAGAAAAAATAAATAAATAAATAAAAAACAAAGCTACAAGACAATATAGATTAAAATAGTTAAATAAATAAAAGGGGATAATAAAAAAAAATATATATATATATATATATATATATATATAAGTAATAAAAAAATAAAATAAATAATAATAATAACAATAATAAACATAAATAAATAAAATAAAATTAAAAAAGATCAATCAAATGCCAAACTAAAAAAATAAGTCTTAAGCCTCCTCTTAAAAACATCAATATTCTCTGCAGACCTGATGCTCTCCAGCAGGCCATTCCATAGATGAGGACCATAGTGGCTAAAGGCAGCTTCACCATGTGTCTTGGTCCTCACCTTTGGAATAGTTAAAAGGCCACTGCCAGAAGACCTCAGAAGCCGCGAGGGGTAATAGGGTAAAAGCAAATCAGATAAATAAGATGGGCCAAGACCGTTAAGACATTTAAAACTAATAAAAGCACCTTAAAATCAATCCTGAAATGCACGGGGAGCCAATGCAGCGATTTTAAAACTGGTGTAATGTGCTCCCGCCCTTCGGTCCCCGTCAGCACACGTGCAGCTGAGTTCTGAAGGAGCTGTAGGACTGAAATATTCTTTTTGGGAAGACCAGAGAGCAGGGAATTACAATCATCTAAACGACAAGAAATAAAAGCATGCATCAGCACCTCCGTGTTGGCCTGTGAGAGAAACGGGCGGACTCTGGCAATATTCTTAAGATGGTAAAAAACGATCTTGGCTACATTTTTAATATGAGGATTAAAAGTAAGCTCAGAGTAAAAAATGACGCCCAAATTCTTTACACATTGCGTGGGTTTAAAATCTTGTAGTTTAGGTAAAAGTTTCTCTCTCTGACCTTCAGGACCGATGACTAAAACCTCTGTTTTGTCCTGGTTGAGCTGCAGGAAATTTTCTGCCATCCATGACTTAATGTCTAAAATACAATTTAAAAGGGCATCAATAGGCCCCATGTCATCAGGTGACACGGCGATATACAGCTGTGTATCATCAGCGTAACTGTGGAAGTTGACGCCGTGTCTCCTGATGACTTCCCCAAGGGGAAGCATGTAAAGATTAAAAAGTAATGGGCCTAAGATTGAACCTTGGGGAACCCCACATTTAATTTCCTGGGTTCCAGAGGAACATGTATCCATACTTACAAAGAAATATCGGTGTGTGAGATAAAACCAGTTAAAAACTGTACCAGAGATGCCCACCAGGCTTCTAAGTCTGTTTAATAAAATGTGGTGATCTACTGTATCAAAGGCAGCACTTAAATCCAGTAGCACCAAGACTAAGCTTTTTCATGTCTTCATTACACCTGATATCATTTAAAATCTTTAAAAGGGCAGTCTCGGTACTGTGGTTCATCCTAAAACCAGACTGACATTTCTCTAAAATATTATTTGTATCTAAAAATGAATTTAATTGAATAAAAACAATTTTTTCTAAAATCTTACTTAAAAAGGGTAAGTTGGATATAGGTCGATAACTATTAAAACTGCTGGGGTCCAGATTGCTTTTCTTCAGAAGGGGCTTCACCACCGCCGTTTTAAAGGCGGCAGGAAAGACACCCGTCTGAAGAGAGCAATTGACTATATTTAAAATCTGTTCCTCAAAAAATCCATAAAATGTCTTAAAAAGTGATGTGGGAATCGGATCTAAAAGGCAGGTTGTTGGGTTGACCTGGGAGAAAACTCGACCAAGTGTCCTTGCATCAACCAGGGTAAAACTTTCCAGTGTTTCCTCAGGTAAAAGTGACTGTCCATATTTATTAAAAGTTATATTTTGACCAACTAAAAGACTGGACCTAATGCCATCAATTTTACTTCTGAAGTGGTCTGCAAAGCCATCACAGAGAGTGTTTGATGGAGTCTGTGATGGCTTTTTAAAATCAGGATTGGTTAAAAGATCGAAAGTGGAGAAAAGAAATTTAGGATCTTTTGAAGGAACTGCGATTAAATTTGAGAAATAAGATATTCTTGCCTGTTTGACTGTTTTATTGTAGGATTTAAGTTGTTCACGTAATATTTCATAATGTATTGAAAGTTTAGTTTTTCTCCACCTCCTTTCAGCTGTCAACTTCCGCTTACCCGCAGGACTTAAATCGGGAAATATGTCCTGATCGACTCTCCAATTAAAGGGTTAGAAATTCCCCTTTTTCCTCACCAGCTCTAAGGCGTCAGCGTGAGGAGACGGGAATTAGATAAGCCGATATATCAAAGTGGATTCACCTAGGTTTGTTCACTGTCTTCTTATCATGAGGCCAATCCGTTTTCATCCACCTATCAATCCTGAGTGAGTAACCACACACACAGAGCCCAGGAAGGATAATCTGAACACCTCACTTAAATTGGCAGCTCCACTTTTCTAAGTTGTTTGCATTTGTTATTGACCTAGTCATTTAATAATCCTTGTTAGAATCATACGGATTTGTTACATATCAAGCTGGAGTATTTGACTTTATTAATACAGATGGAGACACTCATTAGATGTTATTCGAGTGCACTTACCTTTTCCCAAAGGTCCGTTGCTGTTGTCCTCCTCGAAGAGGGAAAAAATAATATTGATGCGGACTTATAAAATGTCCCAAAAAAATACAATAAAATCAAAGACAAATAATAAGGACTTATAAAACGTCCAAAAATAAAAAATAAAATCAAAAACAAATAATAAGGACTTATAAAACGTCCAAAAATAAAATCAAATCAAAAACAAATAATAAGGACTTATAGAACGTCCAAAAATAAAAATAAAATCAAAGACAAATAATAAGGACTTATAAAACGTCCAAAAATAAAATAAAATCAAAAACAAATAATAAGGACTTATAAAACGTCCAAAAATAAAAATAAAATCAAAGACAAATAATGAGGACTCATAAAACGTCCAAAAATAAAATCAAATCAAAGACAAATAATAAGGACTTATAAAACGTCCAAAAATAAAATAAAATCAAAAACAAATAAGGACTTATAGAACGTCCAAAAATAAAAATAAAATCAAAGACAAATAATAAGGACTTATAAAACGTCCAAAAATAAAATAAAATCAAAAACAAATAATAAGGACTTATAAAACGTCCAAAAATAAAATAAAATCAAAACTAAATAAAATAAAGATTAAAACAAAACAATAAAATGATTGATTCAAAAATTATCTTTTAAACAATTTTATTGACAATAATAAGATAACCAATATAAATCATAAAAATCACATTTAATGATAAAACTTTAAATCAATCAAAATAAAATAAAATAAAAACAGAAAATTAAGAATAATATAAACCTTTTACAATAAGCTTTCTAAGATTGATCATTTCTCGGAAAAGCTTAAGACCTGATTGACAATAAGATGTTTTTGGCAAAAATAATTTTAAAGATATGAGAGTGTATTAAATGGCCCCTACCCTAACACGCGATTAGTCATTCATATCTTCCTATTATACATCATTATTGCTAAAAGATTTGTACATTACCAATTATTGAAGATAATTCCATTCACGGCTGGTCCAAGTCCTTCGTAAAAAATCATAAGTCCTCAAACAGGCAGCTATAATCCTTCTTCGGGAATACACTCTGTCCAGACCACATCGCAGGGTGAAGAAAAAAGGGCGTCGTGCACTTGTTGGGACTCATTCTCAGTAATTTTCCACAGACGAGCCATGAAGATGAGTCATGAAGTCATACATTCTTTACAAATGTGTCATGGATACACAACGTTGAATGATGAGTCATACATGAAAATATGTCAAGGTCTTCAGCTCTATTCGACAATGATGAACGTTAGAATCAATAAAATCATATGTATATTAATTAAGCAAGCATGAATAACATATATATACATGACATGTTAAATCCCAAATTCTCTCACGGCACTTAACAGGTTAATTCTAATCTCTGTTGCACATCTTGTATATATCTTTGTTAAATCAAACAATACATACAGATAATCTTTTCAATGCAGTTACAGCAATATTATCAGCGATAAAAGACAGTATCACTTATAAATAAAATAAAAAAAAAAAAAAAAAAGAAAAGACAACAAAACTTCATAGTTGGCTTTCAATGTGCTACAAACATTGATCCAAAAATCAGGTTAACAATTGTCGAATATAGATTGTGTTGTGTATTATTACTTAATTCAGGATATCATTTATTTACACTCAATTTGTATCTTATATGGAATGTCCGGGCAATGCTGAGTGGGTGGCTTAGTTGCACAGGTTTGGCGGCATCTGGTGGTTACTTTGAGGAACTACACCCAGAGGCCAAAGAATGATTTATCGATCCTACAGACACCAATTGGTCTCTAACTAAGAATTGAGTCTAGTCCATTAATTTGTTATCTCATTTTACATGATATGGCGTTTCATCTGACCCTACTCAATCTACTCAATTCAACACAGCACACCTGCATTTTCGTTTTGATTTTTTAATCTCGTCATTTCTCCACGGGGGAATAGTCTTTAATTTTATAGTTTTGGTTAAAAGTGGAGCTACTTCATCCAAAGTTGTTCTTAAGTTCTTATTAAAATTATCAACAATAAAATCACATGAAGCAGGTAGAAAGTCTGCAGGGATTCTCTTAAGATTCTCAATAAAATTTGCAGCCACCTCAGAAGTTAGGTAGCGTTTCCTCACTGTTCTCACCGGGGCATCCTTTTGATTAAAACTGGCGATGTTAAAAAATACACAATAGTGGTCGGACACAGCCAGGTCAACAACAGAGGACACACCAATGGACAGGCCATAGGTTATGACCAAGTCCAAAGTGTGTCCTCTGTTGTGAGTCGGCTGTGTGACATGCTGTTTAAAATCAAGACAGTTTAAAAGGTTTAAAAATTCTCTGGACAATGGGTCCGAGATATTATCAACGTGGACATTAAAATCGCCAGTTACTAAAATTCTATTATAAGTAGTAAGTAAAATCGATAGGAACTCTGAAAACTCACTAATAAAAGAAGTAGAATGATGGGGAGGTCTATAAACTAAAACACAGAGAATAGGAGGATCGCTACAAACAAAAGCATGATACTCAAATGATAGATAAGTATTAAAAGTAACTTCCCTTGAAGCTAAAGTGACTTTAAAAATGGATGCAGTCCCACCTCCACGTTTACCATCCCTGTTAGAAAATAAAAAGTTAAAATTGGATGGGCAAGCCTCGGTGAGAACAACTGGGGCATCTGTGCCGAGCCATGTCTCTGATAGAAGAATACCTTCTAGGTTGTTGTCTAAGATCAGGTCATTTATAATAAAAGTTTTGTTTAAAAGAGAGCGCACGTTCAGCATAGCCAATTTAATGTTTGTGCCGAATGTGCGCTCATAGTCACAATTAAAAGAAGTGTTAACATATAAAAGATTATTAATGTTAAAACAGTTTTGTTTGTGTGTGGGGGGAAAGCGTCTGCCTATGGTAGTAGAAATTGGGAAACTGTTATCTATATGCATTCTAACTGTAGTGACTGTACTAATTGTTGGAATTGGATACAGAACTTCAGACACCGAGGGGGCAGTTAGTCATTGACGAAACACATGTAATGAATAAACAATGTTCTCGGCTAATTTCCGAGCACCGAGTATTGAGGGGTGAATACCATCATTTCTAAAATAAGATGCCCGCTCCCAAAACAAATTAAAATTATCAATAAAAGACATATTATAAAAACAGCATTCAGACTGTAGCCAAGAATGGAGGCTCAAAAGTCGGCTAAAGCGCTCGCTTCCTCGGCCCAGAGTAGGAATCGGACCCGAAATAAAAACATGTTTCCCACAGTCTTTAATGGCGTCCAACAAAGCAATAAAATCTTGCTTTAGAAGTTCGGACTGACGGAGAGAAGTGTCGTTGGCTCCAACATGTATTACGATGTTCCGAACATAAGGAAATTTAGCCAACAAGCTAGGAAACCGCACTAAAATATTGCGAACTCTGGCACCAGGGTAACAGCGCGTGATGGTAGATTCCGCTCTCAAGTTCCTCACGATCGAATCTCCGATGATGAGAGTGGTCGGAGGTGCTGTGACACGAGCCATGGACGTGGGACTCACCGGTCGCGTTCCCCGAGTAGTTACGGCAGCCTTGGTCACGGCGGGGGTAGCCTTAGTCACGGCGGATCCGGCTGCTGACGGCGAGCACGGAAGCCGCGGACAGCCTTGCGCTGGACGGGCTCCGGGAGAGTGCGGCTTATTTCCCCTCCGGTTGCGGCTACCCTTGGTCACGGCGGGTGTAGCCTTGGTCACTGCGGATCTGGCTGCCGACGGCGAAC
Source organism: Festucalex cinctus (assembly GCF_051991245.1). Taxonomy (NCBI): domain Eukaryota; kingdom Metazoa; phylum Chordata; class Actinopteri; order Syngnathiformes; family Syngnathidae; genus Festucalex; species Festucalex cinctus. Next base: position 2,092,441 of record NC_135415.1, read on the forward strand.
ACGGAGACCGCGGATGGCCTTGCGCTGGACGGGCTCCGGGAGAGCGCGGCTGATTCCCTCTCTGGTCCCGGCTCCCCGACCCATGATGGCGGTCAAGCGGCGGGAAGTCCAACTCATGGAAGACCCCAAAACGGTTAGAGAGCTGGATATCGCGTGGATTCAACGGATCGGGAAGAGGAGGAGATTTCCTCGACCTGTTATTATGGGCAGTTTGGCAGTCGGAGTGGGGAGTGGAGGACTGGATGTTAGGACTCGGAGTGATAGAAACACGCCCCACTCTTTTAGGTTTGGCTCCAAGCTCGTTCCAACGGCCGTCTTCCAGAGGTTGGACGGGCACTGTGGAGTCCAATTCGATGCCAGGTGCAGCAGAAGAGGCTGCACCAAGTATAACCATGGAGTCGAGGAACCTCTCATCGTCACGGATTTTATGGAGCATTGAGATCCGTTCCTGAAGCTCGACAATGGTCTGGGACAGGTGGATGCAGTGGTCGCAAGTCGTCAGTGGGGTAAGTGCAGACATATTCGTCTTGAACGGCGTGGGGGGGTGCTCACCACGCGGTCCGTTTTAGGGGAACAATGCAGTCGCCTTATGCAGTCTCTAGTTTCTTCTTGAAACTTTCCAAAGTTCACACTTTTCCAACAAAGTCACGGAGGAATAGTGGCGTTCAAAAAACACACCAGCGTTCACTCAGCCGGACGTGACGTCAAAGAAACAGCAAAGGTCACGAGGCAGAATCATCCAGCAAATCCAGGTCCAGTGAAGGCCGAGAAGAGCCTGTTCCACGTGAACACCATCTCCTTTCTGGGATTTGTCGTTTCACTCGGGAGGGTGGAGATGGATTCTGACAAGGTCTGTGCCGTACGAGATTGGCCCACGCCGGACTATCGGAAAAAAGTTCAACAGTTCCTTGGATTCGCCAACTTCTACCGTCGCTTCATTCGGAATTTCAGCACCATTGCAGCTCCACTACACGCCTTGACCTCCCCACAAGTACGATTTATCTGGACCCCGGAAGCCGAATCAGCATTCAAGGATTTGAAATATCGATTCACCAACGCTCCAATCCTCAAAGTTCCTGACCCCAAACGCCAGTTCGTGGACGAGGTGGACGCTTCGAGCATTGGGATTGGAGAAGTATTGTCCCAGCGCTGCCAGGAGGGCGGCAAAACGCATCCCTGCGCCTTCCTCTCACGGGAACTATCTAAGGCTGAGCGCAATTATTCTGTTGGAGATCGAGAGCTACTACCAGTTAAGGTGGCTCTCGAGGAATGGAGGCATTGGCTGGAAGGAGCCGAATACCCCTTTGTAATTTGGACTGACCATCGAAACCTGGAATACCTACGCCATGCCAAAAGACTCAACCCTCGACAGGCCAGATGGTCTTTGTTTTTTAATCAATTTCCGTTCTCTCTGACCTACAGGCCAGGCAGCCGAAACGTCAAGGCTGACGCCTTGTCCAGAATCCACGAAACCGAACCGTCTGAGACCAAGCACGAGACGATTTTGCCCCAAGACTGCGTGATAGGAGCTATGAGATGGCAAATTGAGGATGATGTCAAAGAGGCTCTTCGGAACATCACCTCTCCCATGACATGCCCTCCACGTCGGCTCTTCGTGCCTGAGGATCTGCGACCCCAGGTAATACACTGGGCTCACACGTCACGAATGTCATGTCATCCTGGAGTCCGCAGGACCATGTTTGCTGTTGCCCGGAGATTCTGGTGGCCGGCGATGGAAAACACCATAAAAGAATACGTCGCTGCCTGCCCTGTTTGTGCCCGAAACAAGACCTCAAATCAGTCCCGGATGGGCCTTCTCCAACTTCTACCGATCCCATCCAGACCATGGGCAGAAATCTCGCTGGACTTTGTAACAGGACTACCACCATCCCATGGTAAAACCACAATCCTCACCGTTGTTGACCGTTTCTCCAAGATGGTTCGGTTCATTCCACTGTCCAAGCTCCCATCCGCCAAGACTACCACAGACATCATGATCAACCACATATTCAGGTTTTATGGATTCCCCCTACACATAGTCTCCGACCGTGGACCACAGTTCGTCTCCCGATTTTGGACCCAATTCTGCAAAGCCCTGGGGGCCAAGGCCAACTTGACTTCGGGGTACCATCCTGAAGCCAATGGACAGGCTGAACGGCTGAATCAACAGCTTGAAACCGGACTCCGGTGCCTCGTCTCCCAAAATCCGACGTCTTGGAGCGCCTACCTGGTATGGGTCGAGCTCGCTCACAACTCTTTGCCCATGTCTGCCACAGGTCTCACCCCATTCAATTGTGTCCATGGCTACGACCCCCCTTTCTTCGCCGACCTGGAAGAGGAGGCGACGGTTCCCTCGGTCCAGACCATGGTCCGTCGATGTCACCGAGTCTGGTCGGCGGCTCGGATGGCGCTTCACCGCCAGAGAGACCGGGTAAAGAGGGCCACTGACCGGAGAAGGAGACCGGCACCCGAATACCGCCCAAGCCAACGTGTGTGGCTTTCCGCTAAACACCTACGACTCAAGGTACCATGTCCAAAGCTGGCTCCGCGAGTTGTGGGGCGTTTCCCTGTCACCAAGACCCTAGGTCCAGCTGCCGTACGACTCCGCCTGCCAAGATCCCTCAGAGTACACCCTACCTTCCACGTCAGCCAAGTTAAACCGGTCCACGAAAGCCCACTTGTACCCTCCGAACCTGATCCGCCTCCCCCCGAGATGATTGATGGCGGCCCCGTTTACAAGTTCAGGAAACTTTTGGACGTTCGGAATCGGGGCCGGGGAGAACAGTACTTAGTTGACTGGGAGGGATACGGCCCGGAGGAGAGACAATGGGTTCCCTCCCAGTTCATCGTTGATCCATCATTAATTGAAGACTTCTACCGTGAACATCCTGACCTGCCTGGGCCGTCAAGAGCCGTTGAGGGAGGGGTACTGTCACGCCGCCACCGGCGTGGCGGGTCATGCTTTTATTTTTGTAGTCATGTTTCCTGTTTATTTTGAAATTCTAATTCCCTTCTCACCTCAGGTCACTTGCCATTCCTGCTGCCCGCTAATTACCGGTCCCCGCCCATGATTATCGCCACCTGCCACCAATCAACTCCCGCAATAAAAGCCATCAGCCATTCTCCCTCCCTTTGCAGAAGTGTCACGTTTGTGCATGGAAGCGTTCCACAGTCCTTGAGTCCTTGATCCTGTTGCCTTGCCTTTTTGCCTTGTTTTTGTGCCTTTTCCTCCCCAGCGGAGCGTCCTTAGTTTCCCCCTGTGCCTTGAGCTTGTTTTCCTCCCCAGCGGAGCGCCTTTAGTTGTCCCCTGTACCTTGTACCTGTTTTTTCCTCCCCAGTGGAGCGTTTTTTGTTCTTCACTTTTTGACTCCCCTTTCTCCTCTCTGGTTGAGAGGAGACAGCTGCTGTCGATTAATAAATCTGTTGCCTTGGTGGCCTACGTTCTGCCTGCGTCTGAGTTCTACCTCTCCACGTCGTGTCAAAAAGAAACCAATTTTAAATTTATGGATTTGAATTGCTTGCCATGTCAAACTAGGGCTGGGCGATATGGACCAAAACTCATATCCCGATATATTTTGGCTTAATATCGATATATGATATATATCCCGATATATATATATATTTTTCCCCCCGCAAGAAAATTTTGAGTCAAAGCTAAATATAACATGTCACAAATAGTTTTATTTAAGGATATATATTTTAGCCGATAAAAAGGTCCGACATATTTATTAAAGTCTGTACACTGTTTGCAACGCGAGCAGCCTACAATAGACCAAGTTGCTGCTTACGTCATGTATAGACCATGTATATAATCGCGCTGATTACATCATCTATCACGCCTCTCGTTCTTGTAGACCGGCCGGTCTCAAAAAAAAAAAAAAAAAAAGGCCGGCTTTGCTTGGCCCGCCCCACACTACTTTCTAGACGAGCATGTAGCAATCAACATGTCCTCCTCACCAGTGTGTTTTTTTCTCCATGGCAGAAGATCAAAACATTTTCAGCAAGGATTTACACGGGTTGCGTGTGCGGTGCATCTTGACTGCGTGCGTAAATTTTTTGGCCAACTCACACCGGCTCCGCACAGCTGCGGTCCGGCAGCTCTGTCGCTGATCACTTCCCGCCGTGTCTCGCGTGACCGCGGGCGATCATGTGGCATTGAAAACAACGACAAACACACAGAAAGTCTGTGCTCAACAGAGAAGCAGTAAGCGAGGTGGACTTTTATTATTTTGTGGCTTTCCACCAATATAAACCTCTCCTCGTCCATGTTAGCTGGTGTCTAAACCGTGAATAAGCACCTCGCCCGTTAACTCCAGGCCCGGCTACGCCCACATCACGTTTTGATAACATGCTTGCGAAATAGGAGCTGGCGAGTGTTTTATTCTGAAAGGTAACCGGAAATTTATTTTGAAACTGCGTCGGTTTTCCTGTGCCGGTCGATGTGTTTTGTTTTGTGCTAGGTTTCCATTTGCCGGAGGCCGACGGATGCGGCATCCAGCAGAAATAGAAAATAGGTCTATCCATGCGGAAGGGCTGCGGCACGCCGCAGCTGAGACGCAGTCGACACGCAACGCACACGCAAGCAGTGTAATTCGCACCATTCGAATGAATGGAATCTAATTGGTTGTGTCGCCGGAACGCACGCAGTCGAATCCGTTGTAAATCCCGGGTAAGAGGGGGAAAGAAGGTTTTTGCTCACCTGAAAATCCTTCATTATGGCCGAGCCATTTTGAACGTACGTGTTGTGAGTCATTCTGGCCCTTTTTACTTTGGCAAGTTAGTAGTTCTGTTTCCTGTGTTTTCCTTTGTTTTTTTTCCTTTCAGGGCTGGGCGTGGTCAGGCTGTGTTGGGCTCCACACACAGCTGCCTCCAATCTACAATCACCCACAGTATTTAAGCTCTGGTCTGACCTCCACTCCTCGCCAGAACGTCTCGTCATATTCCTGGTATTACCTGATCCTGGTATTACCTGCCTGAAAACATTTCGGATCTTTTTCCTAGTTCTGACTTTTTCTTACTTAAGTGTTTTTGAAAGCCTTTTTCCTGGGTTTTCCCAGTGCCCTTGTTTAAAACGGACTTCCCTTTGTTCTCTCGTTTTTTCAGTCCGGATGTGCTGCAAGCCCAGCCACTGCCACGCCCAGCCACCTTTGGTTTGCTACTTTGTTTGTTTGCTACTTTGTTTGTTTGCTACTTTGTTTGCTACTTTGTTAAAAAAACTTTTGTTGGTACTTTTACATCTGTGTCTGCTCCTGGGTCCTAAGCCAGCCACGCCCCCTCATAGTACGTTCTGGCCTTGAACATGGACCCAGCAGACGCAGACTCTCTCCGGCATGCTGTCCGAGCTCACTGAACACTCCTCTGTAAACACAACGAGCTTCTGAAAGAAGTAATTGATTGTCTCCGGGCCCTTACTGCCAATGTTGGTTCTTTGGCAGCCAAACAGAGGCAGAGCGCCTCTTCTCCAGCCCAACCCCCCACTGACAGTCAAGGAGAGCATGCACAACCTTCTCTCAGCCCCACCGCAACAAGAGAGCCATCCATTCCTCCTCCCGAGCATTACACAGGGGAGGTAGGAGCTTGCAGCCAGTTCCTTCTCAATTGCTCATTAGTTTTTGACCAACAGCCGAGCGCGTTCTCTTCGGACAGTTCCAAATTGGCTTATGCAATCAACCTGCTCAAAGGCAGAGCAGGGAAGTGGGCCAATTCCATGTGGGAATCGAAATCACCAGTCCTACAATCCTATGACTCCTTTACTACTGAAATGCGCAAGGTCTTGGACCACCCTTTTCGCAGCCAAGAATCTGGCAAGAAGTTGGCCTCCCTGCGACAAGGTCCACAGTCTGCTGCAGATTATTCTATCGAATTCCGAATATTGGCTTCGGAAAGCGGGTGGAACGAGGCGGGTCTCAAGACCATCTTTGTTGCCGGTCTATCAGAGGAACTCAAAGACCAGCTATCCACTCAGGATGAGCCTGAATCACTGGAGCAACTTATCGGTCTCGTCATCAGGATACACAACCGTCTAAGAGAAAGACGGCGCTCATCCAGGCGGCCTAATCCCTTCTTTCCCAGAGGTACTGCCCGTCCATTGCACCAGTTGCGACCACAACCCCAATGCACCAGGTTCCAGAGGATGAGCCCATGCAACTCGGAAGAACCCGTCTCACCCAGGAGGAACGCACCCGACGGCTTTCTTTGGGCCTCTGCCTCTTACTGTGGACAATCGGGTCATTACATCCTCCAGTGCCCTCTCCGGCCCAAGGGACCCCAGTCGGCTGCAGCAACCAGCTCTCTGGTGAGTCAGACCTCATCCTCTTGCTCACCTAAACGCATATCCCTAGCGACTCTTCAGTTTCACTCAGAGTCCTGATAGATTCAGGGGCAGATGACAACTTGATTGATCGAGATTTTGCTCAGTCCGCCAAGTTTCCCATGTATAGCCTCGACTTCCCCAAACCGGTCCGTGCTATTGATGGCACCCCACTTGCGACAGTAACAGATCAGACTACCACACTTTCTCTCACTATCGCAGGCAATCACCATGAGCACATTACCTTTCTTGTTCTTTCCTCCCCTTCGTCGCCTATAGTCCTTGGTCTACCCTGGTTAAAGCTTCAGAATCCGCACATTGATTGGACCTCCTCCACCATAGTCAATTGGAGTGTTTTCTGTCACTCAAACTGTTTGCGTTCTGCTTCTCCTGTTTCACACCCAGTTCCTCCATTGACCTCATCTGACCTCGCCTCAGTCCCACAGGAATATCATGACGTGTGAAGTGTTCAATAAGGCTCGAGCCCTTTCACTACCTCCTCATCGGTCTTATGATTGCGCAATAGATTTGATTCCCGGAGCCCCTCTACCCTTGAGCAGATTATACAACCTCTCGCGCCCTGAAAGAGAGGCCATGGAAAAATACATTAGTGACTCATTGACAGCCGGACTTATCAGACCCTCTTCTTCTCCCCTCGGGTCCGATTTCTTTTTTGTGTCAAAGAAAGACAAGACTCTTAGGCCATGTGTCAACTACAAGGGGCTTAATGCCATCACTGTAAAGAACAAATACCCGCTTCCACTCATCGACCCGACTTTTGAACCCCTCAACAAAGCTACGGTTTTCACGAAACTTGACTTAAGGAACGCATACCATCTGGTGCACATTAGGGAAGGCGATGAATGGAAGACCGCCTTTAAGACCCCTCTCAGACATTTCGAGTATCTAGCAATGCATTTCGGTCTCACCAATGCCCCAGCTGTTTTCCAGGCCCTTATCAATGGTGTTCTAAGAGACATGTTGAACCAGTTTGTTTATGTTTACCTGGACGACATTCTGATATTTTCCAGAACCACTGAGGAACATATACAACACGTGAGACTGGTCCTGCAGCGCCTCCTAGCGAACAAGCTGTTCGTAAAAGCAGAGAAATGTGAGTTCAGTGTTCCTTCCATAAGCTTCTTGGGATACATTCTTGCCAAAGGAGAGCTCAGGCCTGACCCCGTCAAAATCGAAGCAGTGGCCAACTGGCAACAACCCACCACCCGCGAACAACTCCAGCAGTTCCTGGGGTTTGCCAACTTTTACCACCGATTCATAAGGGACTACAGTAAGGTTGCAGCCCCCCTCACGAAACTAACCTCAACAACTCTTCAATTTTCATGGACAGCCGAGGCGGATGCTGCCTTCAACACTTCGCACTTGTGTGTGAAGCACACTTCTTCACTCTCTACTTGTCCTCTTCTCCAACACGCCAAGCACGGCAGAAGAATTGATTGTCCACTGTAGGCGACACGGACCTACATAGACGTGGACGCCTGCGATTTTTCACATCACGAACGTCGCGTGTCGCAGAGAGGGAAGAGGGGAGGCGACTTTCGCCTTGTCGCCTTGCTTCTATAGGAAATGAATGGAGAGCGAGCAACGTCGCCTCCCGTGTGGCGAGCCCCTGAGCCAGCGAGCAGCAGTGAGTATGAATGGCTAGCAACAAGCTACACTACACTCGCTACACTGAGAGGAGAGCAATAGACAAGTGCAAGCGAGGGGTGGACCGTGGAAGCACTACAAATACTTTTCACCATCTAAAACAGTGCCACAAATTTAAGGATAAAATGTGTATAGCTGCATGCTGCAGGAGCTCCAGTCATAAACCATCAGTTTGAGTTTGTCATATTTTGGCTTTTGTAATGATCCTTATTTGCATCTGTGGATTTCTCAGAAAGGGGAAGAAATTCTGTAATTTTATTTCAGTAAACCATTTTTCAGTGTATATGTGTGTATTTTTCTCGTACATAGAGCTCAGAAAAAGATCGGCTGATTATAGTTTATAGGATATTTTTAAGATTATATTTTTATTTAACTGTGCACCTACAGACAGAGCTTTAATTTAAAAAATGGTTACACAGCATTTATATTTTATTTGAACAACTGAACATTTTTCATGAACCAGGTGAAGAAACCTGTTTATTATTTATTCATTTGATTTAGCCCCGATTCACTGAAATATCCGGTTTCAATAAAACTATTTGTGACATGTTATATTTTAGCTTTGACTCAAAATTTGAAAAAAAATATAAATATATATATATATATGTATATATATATATATATATACACACACACACATATATATATATATGTGCTGTAGAGTGCGAAGTGTCGCCCCTCCCTACGAGACAAGTGTGAAGTACCTCCTACCTCCTGTGCACGAAAGAGGAGGGGCTGGGGCCGCACTGGGCATTGAGTAGAGCAGAAGTGGAGCACACAGTGCAAGTTTAACTATATCGATATAGTAGATATAATGGCCTCATTCCATATCCCGTTTAAAAATATATCGATAGAATTTTTATATCGATATATCGACCAGCCCTATTGTCAAACACAGTGGTACTTTAACTAATACAAGTTTAGTTCATTCCATGACCATGCTCATAAATCTAATCATGAGTATAACAACTCAACTTTCCCCCTTGAAATTAATGAAAATGCCATTAATTCAGTCCCCCCAATACTATGCGAAGCGATCAGAAAAATAGCACTCTGTAGTATTGTAATGTTTAAAAACATACAGTAATAACGATTAAAATTAAATAGATGATTTTCAGTTTTTGCATCAAGGATTCATGCTTTATTTCAATGGACATTGTGCTTTTCCTCTTGTGCGCGCTCACTGGCCAACAGGGGGCAGTCAAATACATACAGGGTGTTCCAAAATGTTGGACCCCATTTCGTAGGCCTATAATTTTGACAATTTTCGTTGGAATGGCCTCAAATTTTCACAGCTTGTGTAGAAACGTTTCAAGTTTTTGTGTGTAACAAAAAGCTTACCCAAAACACAGGAAAGGAAATTGTGAACGTCCTAAAAAGCACTTGGGCTGTAATACCAAAATATAACATGCCACTTGGTGTTGAACATTTATGAAAATCTGTCATAGAACCAACAAATATTTGTACTTTTCTTTGTAAATTTAACCAATAAAACTTATGACCTTCAACATAAAGTGTATTCAGTTTCATTAAGATCCATCAAGTAGTTTCCGAGATATGGGCATTTAGAATGGGGTCAACCATTTTGTAACACCCTGTACATTAGCCTTTACACTCAGGATCTCGGGGGCCGATCACGATCACCAATCAGCGAAAAAACAATTTCCGATCACCGATCAATCATAAGATGGAGCAATGTGTCTATTTAAATAACTTATTTATTTACTGTTTACTTGGGGGCGGGGGGGCGGGGGGAATGGCTTTACGCGTTCCGGATTTTTGGGGTCAATCATCGAGTTCGGGAAAAAAAACAATACTCAATCTCCGATTCAATCAGAAAATGGAGATCAATATTTACAACTTGTATACTTACTGTACAGTCTAGCCCCTGTTTGGCGCAAATCCACGTCTAATTGACACCTATTGAAATGGATTGGCGAAAAAAAGTAAACTGAAAAATTAAATTGACAAAAATGATAAATATAACAGCAGCATGGTGGTTGATTGGTTAGTACGTCTGCCTCCCAGATCTGAGGACTCCGGTTCGAGTCCAGGCTCCAGCCTTCCTGAGTGGAGTTTGCATGTTCTCCGCGTGCCCGCGTGGGTCTTTTCCGGGTGCCCCGGTTTCCTCCCACATTCCAAAGACATGCATGGCAGGTTAACTGGGCGCTCCGAATTGTCCCTGGATGTGCTTGTGAGTGTGAGTGATTGTTCGTCTTTGTGCGCCCTGTGATTGGCTGGCAACCAGTTTAGGGTGTACCCCGCGTACTACTGTCATGACTCGCGTCATGCAGGAGTAATGTTTGGGTCTTGTCTCATATCTGGGGTTACGCCTGGGTTAAGCTTGAGAAGAGTTCATGACCGTGCGCCAGAGTTCACGACCCGTTACGTGTCTGTTTTGGTATTGATGTAACAGCATCCAGTTTCAACTAGTTTTAGGCTATACGACGTCTGGACTGTGTGATGTCTAGGACGATCTTGACACGACGAGGAGAGGTAGGACTCAGACGCAGGATAAAGGTAGGCCACAAAGGCAATAGGTTTATTTCCGGCCAACAGCTGTCTACTCTCAACTTGAGAGGAGAAAGGGGAATCAAAAAGTGGAGAACTAAAAACGCTCCACTGGGGAGGAAAAAACAGGCAAAAGGTACAGGGGACAACAAAAGGCGCTCCGCTCGGGAGGAAACAAGGCTCAAGGCACAAGGGGTAACTAAGGGCGCTCCGCTGTGGAGGATAAGGCACAAAAACAAGGCAAAACAACAAGGCAACGGGAACAAGGACTCGAGGACTGTGGGACGCTTCCATGCACTGACTGTGACACTTCGGCAACGGAGGGGAGAATGCAGGTGGCTTTTATTGCTGTAGGTGATTGGTGGCAGGTGGTGATAAACAAGGGCGGGGACCGGTAATTATGGAGCGGCAGGAAGGGCAAGTGACCTGGGGTGAGATGAGAGTTAGGGTTTTCAAAGTAAAACAGGAAACATGGATAACAAAACAAAAGCATGGACCGTCACGCTGGTGGCGGCGTGACAGTACATCCCCCACCCCCCCCCCTCAACGGCCGGCTCATGACGGCCTTCCACATAAAAAGTCCGAACAAAACAAGGGCGGGCGGAAGGGGGCACTGAGGTGGGAACACGGCCCACCATCCATCCCAGGCAAGAGGCAGTTCAGGAGGGCGTCCCCGACGCAAGACGAGAGTCCCGTCGGGGCCGTTCAGGATGTTCCAGATAACAGACTTTATTTTAACGAAAGATCAGGTTCGGAAGGTACCTCGGGAATCTCGTGGACCGGTTTGATTTGGTAGACTTGGCAGACTTGGCGAGGCGTGGCAAACGTGGCAGACTTGGCGTGGCAGGCTTGGCAAACTTGACGAGGCGTGGCAGGCTTGGCAGGCGTGGCAGACTTGGCGTGGCAGGCTTGGCAGACTTGGCGAGGCGTGGCAGACTTTGGCGTGGACGGCTTAGGCGAGGACGGCTTTGGCGTGGACGGCTTTGACGGCTTTGGCGTGGACGGCTTTGGTTTTGACGGCTTTGGCGTGGACGGCTTTGGCTTTGACGGCGTGATGCAGTGACTTGGCGTCACGTGATGCAGAGACTTGGCGTGACGCGATGCAGAGACTTGGCGTGGCTTAGGGTCTTCGAGCTGCGTCCGGCGAGGTTCGGGGGCTTGAGGCGGTGCCCGGCGAGGCTCAGGGGGAAGAAGCTGCAACACGCAAGGTTCAGGGGCGAGAGGCTCAAGGGTCACCAGGTTGACTGCGGCTGAGGATGCACTGGTCGCTGATTGGTCCAAGACGTGTTCCATACAGTCTTTTCCCCATTCCAGTACGTTCCCGGAGTTCCAGTCGATTCGGGGGTTGTGTTGACGTAGCCAAGGATGTCCCAGAACCAAAGTGGGAGACGAAGCTTGGATTACGTGGAAACGGAGATTTTCGATATGTTGTCCAATTCGTACTTCCAGGGGTTCGGTGATGTGGGTGATGCTGAAGAGCTCCTTGCCATTCAGGGCTCTGGCCTGGATGATCCAGGGAAGGGGTTCGGTGGTGGCTCGTACTTGCTTAACGAGGCCCCAGTCCGTGAGGCTCTCATCGGAACCGGAGTCGATGAGTGCTGGCATGTCAATGGTCATAGCATGGTGGCGTATCTGGGCTTGCGTGATTCTTTGTGTCTTAGCAGGTCGGGGTGACGGGAAACTCACCGGTGAACCTCTTTTCACGGTGCAAGTTCCCACCAGATGACCAAGTTCACCACAGTAGAAGCAGCGGCCTTCTTGGCGGCGACGCTGTCGCTCCTCGGTGGTTAACTGGGCCCGACCAAGCTGCATGGGTTCCTCCTCGATGTTACGCACTTCCCTTGGCGCTGGTCGGGGAGGCAAGATGAGCTGTGGCATTTCGATTTCCATTGGCTATGACAAGGGGGTTGGTTCCACCCTTCTATGGTGCCCGCTGGACTTGGTCAACTCCCGTCTGCGATGATCAGCACGAATCGCTAGGGAGATCAGAGCATCCAAGTCGGTTGGAAGGTCCACGGGAATCAGGAGTTCTTGTATGGCGGGTGAGAGTCCTTTCAGAAAATGGTCCTGTAATGCTGTGGAGTTCCAGCCACTGTTTGTGGCCAAGGTGCGAAAGCGGATTGCGTAATCGCTGACGGGTTCTTTGCCTTGTTGGAGCCGGCTCAATGCTCGTGCCTTCTCTCGGTCATTGTTGTCGGGATCAAAGACCTGGCGCAAGGCGGCTTGAAAATCCTGTACATTTTGGCCGACCGAGGAGCCCCTGGCCCATTCCGCTGTTGCCCAGGTCTTGGCTCGTCCAGTCAGGTGGGACACCATGAAGGCTACCCGGGACGGAGCTGTGGAAAATGCCTGTGGTGAGTGTTCAAAATGGATGTCACACTCCGTGAGAAAAGTCTGACATTGTCCAGGTTCACCGGAGTATCGTTCTGGGGAGGCCAGTCTCAATCCTACCCCGGTGAATGACGTGGTCGGGACGGAGAGTTCGGGGAGGGGTAGCTGTCCGGTGGGGGTTGGAGCTCGACGCCGCGTTTGGCTCACCAGTCCGTGGACCTGGCTCGACAGCTCCTCCAGCTGCGAAATCACGGCTTGCTGAACCTTTTCCAAGCCGGACCTCAAGGCCCTGCAGCGCAGCCTCGACCTTTCCTGCTGGGTCCATGCTGGCCGAAGTGTACTGACACGACGAGGAGAGGTAGGACTCAGACGCAGGATAAAGGTAAGCCACAAAGGCAATAGGTTTATTTCCGGCCAACAGCTGTCTACTCTCAACTTGAGAGGAGAAAGGGGAATCAAAAAGTGGAGAACTAAAAACGCTCCACTGGGGAGGAAAAAACAGGCAAAAGGTACAGGGGACAACAAAAGGCGCTCCGCTAGGGAGGAAACAAGGCTCAAGGCACAGGGGGAAGACATCGTATGACGTGAAATTCTCCGATTGGCTGTCGACCCATACATCACACAGTACCTGTCACGCTGCCACCAGCGTGGCGGATCAGGCTTTTATTTTGGTACTCATGTTTCCTGTTTATTTTGAAAATCACTAACTCCCTTCTCACCCCAGGTCACTTGCCCTTCCTGCTGCCCGCTCATTATCGGTCCCCGCCCATGATTGTCGCCACCTGCCACCAATTATCCCCTACAATAAAAGACATCAGCCTTCTCCCTCAGTTTGTCGAAGTGTCACGTCAGTGCATGGAAGCGTTCCACAGTCCTCGAGTCCTCGATCCTGTTACCTTGCCTTTTTGCCTTGTTTTTGTGCCTTTTCCTCCCCAGCGGAGCGTCCTTAGTTGTCCCCTGCACCTTGTGCCTGTTTTTTCCTCCCCAGTGGAGCGTTTTTTGTTCTCCACTTTTTGATTCCCCCTTCTCCTCTCTGTTTGAGAGGAGACAGCTGCTGTCTGTTAATAAATCTGCTGCCTTGGTGGCCTACCTTCTCTCTGCGTCTGAGTCCTACCTCTCCACGTCGTGTCAGTACCAAAGATACTTGTCACCACACACATCATATAACACAAAACTAGTAGAAAACCTGATGATTGTTACATGAGACAAAAATGTCACTCCTTCATGACTCACGAGACTCACGAGTCATGACAGGACAGGCTCTGGCACCCCTGTGACCCTAGTGAGGAAAAACGGTTAGGAAAATGGATGCATGTCTACAACATCTCTTTCTCTGACATTAATGCAAAAAAATAAATAAATTGCATGAACATCGCCAGTTATTCAGGGCTTTTGCGAAAGGTAATGCTATATACCAGTGGTTCTCAAATGGGGATATGTGAAGGCACTCCAGGGTGTACGTTAAGATTTTAAAATGTCAAAAGTAGCATATATGCAAAAATCGTTAATAAATAATATTAAATAATGAACTTATTATTAAATTACGGTATGTAAAGTGACAGCTAAGGCTGTTTGTAAGCGCTAAAATAAACAGGAAGTGACCCGATTTTAACAGGAAGTGACCTAATTTCAACATGAAGTGACCTAAAATCAACAGGAAGTGACCCGATTTCAACAGGAAGTGACCTGATTTCAGCAGGAAGTGACCCGGAAGTGACCTGATATCAATAGGAAGTGACCCGATTTCAACAGGAAGTGGCTAGATTTCAACAGAAGGTGACCCAGAAGTGCTAATGCTAATTTAGTATGCGAAAGCTAATGTCAGTCACGTATAAATATATATAAATAATAATGACTTGAATTGACATAAAATGATGGTTATTTCAGTAGGTTATTCAATTTCATTATCCTAAAAGACCTGATTTTAGTAGAATGGTTTGACCCGACGTCTTATATGCCACCTGTCCATCATTTCAAAACTGTATGTAAAAGGTGGATTCAATGATTTTCTCGAAAAGTGGAAAACTGCACATGCAAAAGACCATCCTTACCAGCTCTCCTGCTTGCCTCTCAAATGTCACTAACGTGCAAGCTCATCTTCATCATCATCTTCATCAGTCTCTGCAGCCGGCCTCGCTTTGTAAGGATGTCCTCTTGCAGCTCTCAGCTTTTTTCAAAGTACGCGGTCAGCTCAGTGGCGCTACAACGATGAATGGCCGAATCCGAAACTCAGCGGCTACTGTTGTGATTAAAATACATACGACGTGTACTGTATTTAATATAAAAAAAAAATAGTCCCACACTTAACTGGCTTTTTCGCACTCCTGCTGCCGCTGAGGCCGGTTTATTTTCCTGCTCTTTACAATGCACTCTACTATCACTTCCGGTAGCATGACAAAATAAAAGCATTTGAGTTAACAAACGTTACATCTCCCTTTGCAAAAAAAACAAAAAACAGATTTGCATCCAGCGGGTAGTGAAGAAAAAATAAAGATACCCTCCTACTAAAGTTACAGAAACAAAATAAACTGCTCAAA
The DNA here is from genome assembly GCF_051991245.1 of Festucalex cinctus. Lineage (NCBI taxonomy): Eukaryota > Metazoa > Chordata > Actinopteri > Syngnathiformes > Syngnathidae > Festucalex > Festucalex cinctus. The sequence goes on from NC_135415.1 coordinate 2,107,798, forward strand.
TTCTTACCAAATTTCCCATCTTATAATGTTCAACTAATGTCACACTGTACTGAGAACCATTATAAACTTATATAGTATAGCATGCCATATGTATTCAACAATGTTATGGTGACTTTATTACTCCTATACTAATCTCAAAACTTGACAATAAACAAGGTAGCAAACAATGTAACAACAAGGTATTTTTATTTTATTTTTTTCGCAAATCAAGGATTTGTCTTGTCTTGATTAAACGACCATATCTTGTATGATGATGAGGCTCTGCGTGCTGTGTTTCACTCAGGGACACTGGTTGGCTGTTCTCTTCATCATGCTCATCATCATCCTCTCTGATTTCTGGTTGAGGTATGATGGGTGTATGGTTGTTGATCAGATGTCGTCGATTGCGCCTGTAGATTTGTCCATCTTCAGCCTTGGTGTTGTAGCTCCGTGGAGTTTGTGCTGGCTGAATGACTGTCGCAGGCCTCCAGATGCCATCCTTTTGCTGGAAACGGATGTGAGCCCCTGTGGACAGTGTTGACAATGGTTTTGCTGATCTTCCATAGTTCTCTTTCTGATGCTCTTGGCAACGTTCCCTCCTTGCTCTTATGATGTCCTGGGGAATCGCCTGGGGTTGCAACTGCAAAGTTGTGTTGGGTAGGATGGAGCACAGCCTTCGACTCATCAGAATTTGTGCTGGTGATTCTACCAGCTACTCTACTAGCACTTCCGGTAGCATGACAAAATAAAAGCATTTGAGTTAACAAACGTTACAGCTACATGCTACAAACACTCGAAGTGCGCATGCACAGATAGGAACGAGCATGCATGATGTCATTACGCAGATTGATTGACAGGATCGGGAAACAATAGTTAAGATGATCCACCCGTAAGACGCAGGACAAAAAAATAGTTCATCTTTGAGTCAAGTCAAGTCAAGTCATCTTGATATTTGAGAACAGATCTTTGTTATGACCATAAAAGGAGGTCAGTTTGCAGTGATCTTAATATACACAAACATTTATAAATAATTGGTTCTTTCTCTCTCTCTCTCACTCTTTAAAAGTTATATCTCTTTATTTCCCAAAAGTTCAAGCGAGACCACTATACAAGTGAAGATCCAATTCTGTAATGGGAATTCTGTAGTTCCGTGTCCTGTTTGTTTTTCTTTTTCTTTTTTTTTTCAGTTAACAGGTGCTGGCTAATGGGTGGCGCTTCCTGGTTTACACCTGTTGGTCATTATGATCAGCAGGCTATTTAAGCACACTGCTACTGAAGCCAATTGCTCACTGCCATAGCCAGATTCAATTTCCTTGTGCCATAAGTCCCGAGTACTTTTTCAAGCCTTTTCTTTTGCGTAAGTACTTTCTGTCATTGTTACTCGAGTTTACCCCTTTTCGCTGTTCTGTTTTTTTGTTACTTTAGATTTTTTTTGCTACCCCTCAGTTGGAGGCCTTGTCTTTTTAGGTATTTCTGGTTTTACTTTTAGTCCCGCATGTTACGTGCTCTTTTGTTTGTACTTTGTACCATTTATGCGTCTTCACCTTTTGGTGCACTTTTCTTTGTGTACAAATAAATTGGTGAAACGATTGTTTGTGATTTGTCTGCTTTTTGGGGTCCTTTACTCATAGTTTGTGACAAAAATAAAAACAAGTATAGAGAAGGGATTTATTTAATTGTTTATTTATTTTGACAACCATATAAAGTAAGGCTTTTTTTTATAACCATAAAACAAGTAATTAGCTTTTTTTAATGACCACATGTGGTAAAACATGTTTTAAAATATGACCTTGTATTGTAAGGCATTTATTTAAAAAAACAAAACATGTAGTATATAGTAAGACATTTATTAAAAAAAAATATATATATATGTATGTATGTATGCTAAGGCTTTTATTTAAGAAAAAAAATCAATAAATGACCATGTATAGTAATATTATCCATCCATCCATTTTCTTAACTGCTTACTCTTCACAAGGGTCACGGGGGTGCTGGAACCTATCCCAGTTGGCTTCAGGCAGTAGGCGGGGTACACCCTGAACTGGTTGCCAGCCAATCGCAGGGCACACAGAGCAGAGATGAACAACCATCCACACTCACAAGCACACCTAGGGACAATTCGGAGCACCCAATTAACCGGCCATGCATGTCTTTGGAATGTGGGAGGAGACCGGAGTACCCGGAGAAGACCCATGCAGGCACGGGGAGAACATGCAAACTCCACCCAGGAAGGCCGAAGCCTTTTCCCGGAGAACTTTTGAGAGAATCATTCAAGTGGTCGTTGTACTCCTGAAGTAGTCATCATGAAAACAGGGAAGAATTTCATCCGTCACTTTCAAGCCAGGACATACGAGAAACATCAATGGCTCGCTGGCTGTCCACAGGTGAGCAAACTGATTATTGGTTGAAATCACTTGTGGCTTCCGCTGAGTTTGTAAAGTAATCTAATGTCCGCACGAGTGTATGTAGTTAAACAGCAAATGCTTTAATTGTCGCTCAGAAACATTACAATCCAGCACGAGCATCAATAACGGCACAAAGTACTCTTGCAGGAGTTGCCTTAGTAACCCAGTAGCAGTGCTTTACAGTGCTCTTGTTGAACTACTGACTCGTAAAGTCCAGTGCAAATAGTCCTCATGTGACAGCAATGTCATTTTTTTTTCCTCTCCCAGGTTAAGCCAACTTCGTGGGCACGACCCAATTCCGAATACTGTAAATTCCAATGTATTGGCAAATTTGTGGGCATGGGATTGTGTCATTTCACTCACCACGTGCTGGTTATATTAATTAGTGTGTGTGCCAACATTAAATAAATAAATATACCATTAAATAATTAAATAAATGTGTCATTAATTAATTAAATTTATTATGATTATTTATTTATTTATTTATTTATTTATTTATCCATTTAATTATTTCATGGTCACTGTTGCGGTTTTATCTGTCAAGTTCGCGCCGTCAAAGTCAGTGGGCGGGTCCTAACACCTGATTGGTCAATCTGCTCACCAAGTCAAGGCAAATCCATTTCAGAATAGTCAATTGATGCGGAGTGAGTAGCCAGTAACCACAATTGATAGGCTGGGTGGCGCTTTTCACCTAAATAGGTGCGTTTCCATTAGACATCAGATTTATGCTTTCATTACGTGCTTTTTGAGACGTGCTGAAATGGAAGTTCTTCGCAAAATTTTAACGGAAACACTTTTTTTCCGCATTTCCTACTAGTCACGTGACTCCGCCCGGTCACGGAGAAAAGGAAGTACAGGATCAGTGGCTCAGCGAGAAGCCACAACGGTGCAAAATGCTCGATTGAACAACTGCTGCAAGTCCAACAACAAACATCACCAAAGTGATTAAAACATTGCAAAAAAAACACAAAACAAAATTGCATTTATGTATGCAAAACGTTTCTAACAATAGTAGCAAATTTAAATTCAGCTCAACTTTATTTTGAGAGCACTTAAAAAAAATCGCAATGAAAACTGCTGTAGCCAACATGGAATACAAATCAAACATACGAAAACAATTAAAACATTAAATTAACAACATACAAACAGTAAACTATCACGTTCCAAACGTGTGGACCTAAAAGCCAGCAGTTGTCGCTGTTTGACTTGCTGCCCGCGCCACTGTTGTTTCCAGGCATCATAAACAAAGACTTCTTAAATCTCCCTGCACCTATCTATAATATTTTTCTAATAGAATTTGAGATATATTTAAAATCCCTTAAATGTATCAAGTCTGAAACACGCAAACAATTTATTCTCGTGACGTTGCATGATGCGACCGCCTACATGAACTGCGAGATCTCGCGAGAGTTGAGGCGGGACATTACGAGAACAACGCCTCAGAAGCAAATTACTCTTCAATGGAAACGCCTTCAAAGCAAAATTGTACTTTATCGAAATAAAAGAAATATCTCTTTTATTTTGATGTTGGTTTTGCACAACAACAAGCCTTCGATCACTCTATATCAGCAAAAAATCCATCACCGTAGCCGCCATGTTGACAACCACTTCAGGCCGAAGCAGTCGCTTAGACAACATTTGAGTGAATCAGGCCTCAGCCCTGCCCACTAACTTTGACGGGCGAGCTTGACAGATAAAATAAATTCACGAAACACCGCAAAACAGCGACCATGGAATAATTAAATAGAGAAATAAATAAATGAATAAATAAATAAATACATGAATAAATATATAAATATATAAATAAATAATCACAGGGAATTTAATTAATTGACACATTTAATTAATGAATGACACATTTAATTAATTAATGATACTTTTATTTAATTATTTAATTGTGTATTTATTTATTTAATGTTGGCACTTTCGGTTCTCCATACGCATCAACCTGTGTCAGTCCTGAATATTTCCCCTTTAATTTTATACCTACACAGTGGTGTTAAATAATAATTAAATAATATTTAATATTAAAATTAACAATAAAAATACCCCCAAATTTTTCAGCTCGTGCCCTTACGGGCGATCGCATTTTTCTCACTCCAGCATGCCCGCTCTAAAAGGTCATAGCTTGCCACTGATATATATATATATATATATATATATATATATATATATATATATATATATATATATATATATATATATATATGTATAATGGGTGTCAAAATTATCGCGTTATCTGGTTAACTTAAAGTGCCTTTAACGGCACTAATTTTGAATCGTCTTATTAAAAGCGATTTTGAAGGAAAAAAAAACTTTTAATTGAAGAATTGTTTTAATTAAAGGTGTCAGTCCATTAAAATTTGTAATCGTAATTAATCGCATGACTTCAATAATTAACTGACGATTAACACATTAATCGCATGTTTTATACTTTAATTTATATCTAAAATGTACATTTTCCCCCTAATTTAAATATGGATTATTTTTTTGTCATTGATACAGTAATTTCATAACAATTGAATAAAAAAATACAATTTAAAATATTTATTGTACGTTTAAAAAAACAAACAATCAAGTGTGACTGATTTGTGTTGATCATTTTTCTTTCACTACAACATGGCATAATTGCATTTGTAAGACAATGGTGACAGCTCAGTGCATTTTTCTTTTCATATTAAGAGCTGACTAATTTTTAACATGAAGCAACTTGTGAAATTATGCACATTTTTAAAACTGTAAAATACAACCTAGTCCCCAGAAATATATGCATTGTTATTTAATTTATTACAGCGAAATTGTGTTAGTGTATTCCTTTGCGGAACGCTGAATGCTTTTATTTTGTTAAGTTTAAAAGGATGTGCATTGTAAAATAACGTGTATTTAATGCATAAGAACCAGAAGCGATCGATGTGTACTTTTCATATTAAGAGCTCCCTAATTTTAAACAAGAAGTAACTTGCGATCTTCTACTGAGGTAAAGGGCCGCCTTTTCTTTTGACGCAGTCAAGTCAGCCGCATTTCATTTTTTATGTTCGCCCTTTTGTAGGATTTACGGTAGTGTGCTCGAAGAGACGCTGGCACGGAGAACGACATCCTGTTTTCAAAATAAAAGATCGGTTTTCAAAAATAAAATTCAATTCAAACACAGTTTAAAAAAAGTTTGTTTTTATTATTATATTTAACAGTTTAAAAATGTTTCACTATAACACAGTACCAATTCACATTTCACTGGGAATGCACTCTTGTGGGGTGATATTGAGCAATAACATTGATATGTACAATATTAGGTTAATTTAAAATGAAGGAAAGGTTGAAATGGAGAAAAAAAAGAGGTGCGTGTCATTGAGCAGACATGCCACTATTAGCCAGTATTAATTTGGGGTCAATAGGTGACATGACCTAGAAGCTATTAAGCAAAAATGCTAATATTTATTAAAAAAAAAATAATAATTAAAAATAAGTGGAGGTGTAAAATGGAAAAAAATAAAAGGTGTGCATCATCTATCAGACATGCCACTATAATGCCGCATTGGTTTGGGGTCAATAGGTCACATGGACTGGGAGCTATTGAGCTCAAAAGCTAATATTTACAGATATTCCTAATTTTGGGGGGGAAAATAAGTGGTGGTCTAAAATGAAAAAAAATAAAAGGTGTGCATCATCTATCAGACATGCCACTATGATGCAGCGTTGGTTTGGGGTCAGCACAAATAGCAACACCGCGTTTGCGTGACGCAAATAACGTTTTTGGAAAGCATGTATTAACCTGACGCACCTCGATCTCCGGCACCGCATGCCATTTGCCGCAAACCATGCACGGCCGATCACGCAGAGAGGAGAGAAAGAGAGAGAGAAGGGGAAATATTTCCGTGTTAGTTTAGGACACATAACGTAACCCGGGCTGATCGGCAATGGCGGGGAGGCATTTTACGAACATTCTTACGTGCCAGATGTATACTGTACGCCCACGCCAACCTCTGAAAATATATTTTTAAAACAAAGATTGCACCAATAATTTGTACTTTACAAATGAATGACGCCATTGTCGTTCTCTCTGCTCTGTACAGCTTAATGGCGCTATAAACGCTTACTCTCGACCTCATTTATGCAAGAAAATACCACAAGGAGCGACAATAAAATAAGCAAACTTTGGCTGATGCCTCAGAAGATAACTTGTCAGCTGAATGTGATCTTCAAAGTTGAGGCTGATTTCATCTCTTGAGAGGTCAAACTTCCGTTTATAGGGTTCAAATCTTGGACCATGAGCTTACCTGCTATTGGAATTGACTTTCTATTGATATTTTAACAGTTCCTGAAAATTTCAGGTTCATATCTTTTTCCTAAGGTACACGTTGCTATGGAAATTTGAAAGATGCAAGTACCAAAACTTTAAAGCCCTTTCTCTCAAAACTGGGGATTTGAATCTTCTAACATTAAAACTGCTGTAATTTTGTCAATTTTTCAGCTACATCCATGTATTATATATTTTATAATTTTAAGTGCACAATTCGAATATATCAAGATCTCAATTTTTATTTTTTTGGCACATGAAGACCCTTTTGCCAGAGCCGGTTATATATATATATTTATTTATTTATTTATCCTTCCCTGCACAGCACATTTGAATGTCGGCCATCTTGTTTTCAGTCGACCAGTGTAGGGCAGTGTATGGCAATACTACACTAGTGTCCACTGTAGTGGCGTAGGTGCAACTGTGACATTAAATTCATTTTTATGTGAGAAACAATGACAGTGTTTTCAATGAAAACCACAATTAAATTGTCAGTAAGAATGGCAACGTAAGATGGCTTCCCTCTGGCATCACCCATACGTAAGTCCATGAGCTATCACAGCTGACTTCAGGAGTCCATCCTGGACTAGACGGCAGCAGGACACATATTGCCAAACTATGAACAAACAACCCTTCACATTCACATTCACATTCACACCTAGGGCAATTTAGGGTGTTCCAATAATCTAACAAGTTTTTAGAATACAGGAGGATACAGAAATATACAGAAAAAAAATCCACGTAAGCATTGTGAAGAACATGAAAACTTCATAAACTCCATCTCTGATTTTTAACACAGCAAATTTTCATAATGTTAAAATTAATGCTAATCCGTCAATTAAATATTAAAATCTGGAGATAAAAAATAGAACTGTTGATCTAGCCTGATGGTTCGCTAATTAGCACTCTGTTTTGGTTAAAAAAAGAAAAAAAAGAAAAGAAAGAAAGTAAGTAAGAAAGAAGAAAGAAAGAAAACATGAGGAAGGATGGATGGAGAGCAAAAAAAAACAAAAAAACAAGGCCCGATCTGTGATCCTTTAAACGTAAGCGCAGTATGGACCTGTGGGGGGAAAACCCCCATACACACAATCACAACACAATCATAACATTGATAAAATTTTTAATGACTGTGGGATGTGGGTGGGCGGTGGGCATTGGTGTAACATCACAGAAACACTGACTAGCACAGCTGTGGCCTAATCCAGGCAAGATTCATATTCCATATTATATTGCATATAGAGTAACGGCAATTCAGTCTACGTGATATCAAATGAAAGCCCATTTTTTTCACCATTATAATGAAAGCTGAAAAATTCTTGCATGCAAAGGTTAGACTGTAACTGTCCGCAGTGTTCGGGAATCCACTGCCTATGTTTATACTTTTACCTGATTTCCTGTGAAATTCATTACGATATCATTGGCTGCGACCGAAATTGTTTAATGAGTCATTAATAATGAACACAGTAATTAGCATCAGTGGTATAATTATGTGTAGTGGGTGAAGCATTTTGTTTGGAATAATTATCACAATGCAGTCTTTCCCACAAACAAATGAACCCTGAGTGGCAACAGAGACTGCTCCTGGAAACACCAGCGGCACATTAATAACACACGCGCACACACAATTCTTCTCACAATCGCATCGTACAGTCACCCTGCAATCACATACGTCAACAACATGCACACGTGGACCCATAAATATCTTCATACTCACACACAAACACTTAGTAAGTACTGCTATTTTAGTAAAACACCTATTGCTCACAGGCCTGAGCTCTCAATCCCAAGCCAGCTTTCTTGTTTTGGTATGGACCCCTTCATGGCCTACGTCACGATGACGTCACGGTGTTGACTGGAGGCAAAAACAACTTGCCGCTGCAGGCAACGGAAGTGCAGCTAGAAGTAAACAATGCTGGTTGTCTTTCGAAAATGTCGTCTTGTTGTGTTTTTGGTTTCCAGAACCATAAAAGCACCAACAAAAACTTGAAATTCTATCGCATCCCAGCCTCTGCCAGTCAAGTAATCGCAGACGGCTGTGGTTAAACGTGATTAGGACTGGACTGAGGCTATCATCAACAATGCTCGTGTTTGCAGCGCACACTTCATATCAGGTAAGATTTAACTATCAGCTTCAGCCTGGACAATGATATGGGCTAGACTTAGTTGTGATTGGGTAGGCGCACCGGGTAGCCAGCCGACGCGCTAGCTCCTTCTGAGTCGACTCCATAATGTTGACAAACTTCCAAACTTTTTTCAACTGGGACACTCTTATCAGGCCAGGCGAATTTGTCGGCTGCATGTGTGGTATACAATTATATTCAAAAGTATTATTATTAAGAAATTTATTGTCCCCGCATGTATTTTGTGTTGATTTGCAGTGCAGCCCATGTTTAGAGGGTGGTCATCTTTTGTTATTATTGGTAAGAGTTGAGGAAAACGAGGAAAATGTGGTATTCTAGGAAGTTGTAGTTACTAACGCCAACCAGCGGGGGGCAGCGTTCACTAGTTTTTGTACATGGCCTAGGGGGAGAACTTCGCATTCTAAAGCGAAGAAGAGCCACACGCAATGTGGAGAGAGAGCCGTGTGTGAACGCTGTTCAGTGAATGTATTATATTTTGTGTTTTCCAGAAACTCAAAATAAAAACCCACAAAAATTAAATGTGTAGCGCCAAACTTCATCCTGCACCCCGCTACAGATGCAAGATATATGCGAGCGTCAAGGGCAGCTCATTCAACGGAAGTTCTGCCACGCTGTTGCTAATTATGGAACGCGTCGTCGGTTGCGTACAGTAAACGGAGGAGCAGTTGAGCTCCGCTTACCCCGCCCCCACCAAACATGCTGACAGCAGCGTGGTGAAACAGAATACGGATGATTATGAATGAATTTAGCACAATCAGCCGTGGTTTGTATTCAGACTGCAAAGCGAATCGCGCCGAGTGCGTTTGGAAGCGGACCGAGACCACCTCAAAAAGTGGGTCTCGGTCCGCTTGGTTGATCCGCACCATTCGTTTGTGTATTAAGACCTGCACAAATGGTCCGGACCAGCGTGGGAAACAAACTCTGGTCCGTTCAAGCGGAGCAAACAGTTTAGGTTTGACCAGATAAGTCTATAGTCCGCTTGTTTGGTCCGGACCAAAAGCGGACTTTCTTTTTTTTTTAGTTTGGTGAGGTTCATATTCACACTGTGCTTTTTGCAACTGCATATTGCGGAATGACGTCGACCCACGTGACGATCCGTGCTCCCATTGGACAAAAATGAGGGCTGTGCGTGTACGAAACCCGGAAATAGCGGAAAACGAATTGAATGAATTTAGCACAATATTCACGACTGGGCAAAACGACCTGCACATCCTCAACCAGTCGAGGCTTCATTTATGTATGCCTATGGGACGAGGTCCACACACTTTGAGAAGCTTTTCTGGCCGACAGAAAGATTATTTCACACACATTGATTAAATAAATTATATTACGCAAACTGTTGAACATCAGCATGTGCAGTACATGTGTGATTAACTCATTCACTCCCAGCCATTTTCACTGAAGCAACCCCCTTCGCTCCTGGCTGTTTAACTGCATTTTGACAGATTTTGTAAGGGCCACAGAATATTGGGTTATGTTACTATAAAAACATGGAGTCAATGAAAAGAAAGATTAGAGTCTCTTCTTTCATCAGGGAAAAAAGTAGAATTGTATCTATTTCCGTTTTGCAACACTTAACATTGCACTATAGCTAAGTTTCATTATTCACAAACCTGTTGAAAACACTGGGGAAAAGAGCCTTCTGTATGCTCTTGCATAAAAAAAAAAAACACGAGAAAATATAAATAGGTTTTTGGGACTATGGCACTATTTAAAATAGAACGTGTTTATACGTTTTTGGGAGCAAATGACTTAAACATGTATTGTGGCATTGGCGTCGTTCGACCCATTTTACGGGGCTCAAGCTTACCTAAAATGTTCTTAAGCCCTCCCTAAATGAATTAGTTGTGTATTTTTTTTTATATAAATACACGTATATATATATATATATATATTTATTTATTTTTTTACTAAAAAGATCAAAAACCTTAAATATACAGTATACATAAAGAGAAATGAACTAAATATTCAGGCACACAACCTCATTATTCATGTACATATAATCATAAATCTGTTGGTTTGCCTTTACTTCCAAGTGTAAGGTCGTCCATGCTTCTCGTGTGTCATTATCCAATCCATTAGTAATTATTAGTAATTACCCAGTCCATGTTTTCACTGCGTCATCGACTGTGACCAGGCTTGCAGTTGTACGTCCGCCAAGTGTTCCAAATATGCCAACGACAAGCAGCATTGAGGAAAATAACGTGACAGGGTGGACTGTAATTAATGACATATATATGATCACAAATCAATTGATTTCCTTCACTTCAATAGTACCATAGGTAGCAAGATGCCTTGTAATGTTTTGTCATCCAATTCCAATCCATTCCACTTGTAGATTTGTATGTTTCCGTTTTGCGGCACTTAGCATTGCACTACAGCTAGTTTTCATGATTAATTTCATTATCCTGTTGAAAACACTGGGGAAAAGTGCTTGTTGCATCATGGTCCTGGTTGATCTCATATTCTGCTACCACCACCTGCTGGCCGTTTTTTGTAATACTACCATTGCTTTAAGCGACCTCTTCAGGTCAGAAGCTGCATCAAAGCCTTCTGTATGCTCTTGCATAAAAAAAAAAAAAAAAAAAACATAAATAGGTTTTTGGGACCATGGCAATATTTAAAATAGAATGTGTTTATACGTTTTTGGGAGCAAATGACTTAAACATCTATTGTGGCAATATAAAGGTAAACAGCTATGTCTATTGTGTGAGGGATTCTGCCAACTGCGGGCGTCGGCATTTCATATGTGCCTAGCTTCTGGAGGCACTCAAAGTGCAATGCTGCTCTACCTCCTTCAGCTATTTTCTTCATTTTAATGAGGAAATCATTGACATTATTTGATTGAAAAAGAAAATTAATGTTAAGCACGGACCAGATGAGAAAAAAAGGAAAGTAATTTAATGTCATCATTATTAGTTTTTTGTTGTTGTTGTTTTTTTTACCCTTCACATGCAGCAGAGTGAGCAGGAGTCTGCCTCTCCTGACAGTCCTGACCGCATGTCAGTAAAAATTATTCTAATTCCACAAACTAATTTACTGTATAACGATTGTCTTGTTTTTATAGAATGTACAATTATTTGGCTTTGCTTACTTGACAACCATGGGAGCAGAAAGGAATTACACACCTTCATCATCTTTTCTCAGATAATAAGTTTATATCATATACAAACTTGGTCCAGAAATATGAAATAAAAAAGGGAAATTTCTTACATTATCTGCAAGTTAAAAATATGGTTAAGAAACAAATCCCAACACTTCAGGATACGCTCCAACTGCCTGTCTTAGCTAAAGATATTATAAAGCTTTCTCCAACAACAATAAAGAAAATATCAAAAATATATAAGTTATTTTTATACACAAATAAAACGTATTTACCGACTTTAAAATGGGAAAAAGACTTGTCTATAGTTCCGGAACCAGACTTTTGGACCCAAATCTGTGAAAATGTATTTAAAATGACCAAACAGACAAATTTGCAACTTATCCAATATAAGATACTTCATAGAACATATATTACACAATATATGATGAAAAAAATGGGACTCTCTGACTCCGACATTTGTCTCCAGTGCTCACAAAACACTGCCGATACTTATCTTCATGCTTTATGGTCATGTACTCCAGTGCTGCATTTCTGGACTAAAATCTTGGAAAAGCTCGCTGATATATTAAACTGTAGGCTTCCTTTATCTCCAAGATTGTGTTTACTAGGTGACTTAACAATAACTGAGCTACCATGTAAACAATCTCAATCTATATTTATAGCCCTTACTATTGCTAAAAAAAATAATCCTTGTCAATTGGAAAAATAAACAATCTCTAAATATCGACCACTGGTTAAACTTACTAATAAATTATATCTCAATGGAAAAAATCTCTGCCTTAAATAAAAATCAAGTATCAAGATTTAAACAAATATGGTCTATGTACATAGATTATTTTAATCTCAATTTGGCAACTTAATCCTGCCAAGATTCTGCCTGTTAACGAGAGCCACCACATCGTTACAACTTCTGTTTTCGCTGCTCCTGTATTTGGTATTTTGTATCTGATTGTTTTTATTTTTATATAGTCAGGAACCTAGTTGCGGCTAGTGGGCTCGAGCATACCACACTATACGACACTATACTCAATAACTCCTTAAGATCTATTTCTAGTGGGCACTAAGCATCAACACTTGGTGTTACTGCATGCTAATTAGTCAATTTTCTTGACGCCGTCCCCTGTGGTCGGGCGGGGGTGGTTCTGCCCCCCCCCGTTGTCTGCTCGGTGGCGGTTGCGTCTTGGCCGCTCCCTGGGCCCCCTGTGGGGTGCGGTGTTGGGGTGCTTCCCCTGGTGCCCGGGGCGGTGCCGTCCCGGCGCGGTCCGCTGCTCCGTGCCCGGCGGCGCGGTTCGGGGTGGGTGGGCCTACGGTGTGCCCCGTGATTCCCTCTCCGCTCCCCCTTCCTCCCCCCCGTCGCCTCTCCCTCCTCGCCTCCTCCCGCCCATCCTCCTCTGCCTCCCGGTCCCTTTTCCCTTGTCGCCCTCCCTCCCCCCCCCCCCCCGCCTCCTGCCCTGCAGCCGCCCTTTCGCCTTCTTGTCGTCTTCTCCCCTCTTCCCCCGCCCCCCCCCCCTTCCCTGTCTGCCCTGCGGCCCCTCCCCCTCCCTCTCCCTGAGCCTGGGGCTCCCTCCCCGGCCCGGGCGTCGGGCTCCGGGGGCCGGGAGAGGGTTTGGGGCCTGCCCCACTCCGGTATAACTCCTGGCGCCCCGGGCGGGCTCCGGTGGCCGGTGGGCTGTCCGGTAGCCCTGCTGCGCTGGCTGTCCGCCCATTGTGGTGCCGGGTGGATGAGGTGGGGGGCGGGTGGGGGTGGGGGTGCTGGGGGGCGGGCGTGCCACCTACACCCGCCGGGTTGGGTGAGGCCCCGCTGGTCGCTCCTCTTACTCACTTCACTAGCTTGCACTATACACTTTGTAAATATACACATAGGGCACACAACACATTTCTTGGTGGGGTGGGGAAGGGTGGAAACACCGTCTTCACCCTTCAACTCCCCTCCAATTTTAATGCACCTCACGTCCAAGGGGAGGGGTGAGTTGGGGCTGGGAGCCATCAGAGGGGATGGACTGCAGTGCCTGGCAGCGCTGTGGTCCCCCCCATTTGTGTCCCTGCCCCACCACTTTGTCCCTCCATTCCCTTTTTTAATGCACCACACATATACATATTCATTTTTTGGGGGGGGGTACGGGTGTGTCGGAGTAGGGGAAATTTTTTCCCTCTGCTCCGACTCACCTGCTCCCAATTTTAATGCACCACACGCACACACTTGTATATACACTGGGTGGGGCCTCATTCACGGTGTAAGGGTAGAGCTCGCCAGTCGGCGAGCTGGCGGACTCAGTAACAGGGTTAGGTGTCACTAGTACTCTGGCGTGACGACCGGGGCCTCTCCCCACCGGGCTCGGTGTTCTGGTGTTCCGCCTTCTCCCCTGGTGCTTCCTCCTCTGCTTCCCCCCTCCCGCCGCTGTGCAAATCTCGCGCGGCTGGAGGTGGGGTGGGCACATCTTCCCTCTCTGCGCTGCTGCCCGGTGCCGGTTTCCGGGGGGGGGGTGGGGGGTTCTCGCGGGGGGCCGGGTTCGCGGGGGGGGGTGGCGGCCGTCGGGGGGGGGCGGCTTGTTTGGGGGGGGGGTGGAGGTATGGGTGGGTGGGGGGTTGGGTGCTGGGGGTCGGGGTGTGTTCGGGGGTTTGGGGGTCGGGGGTGGTGGGGCCTGGGTCGTGGTGGATGGCGGGTTTGGGTGGGGTGCGGGGGGGGTCGTGGGGGGATGGGGGCTGGGGACCGGTGGGGCGCTGTGGGGGCCCGCTGGGCCTCGTTCTGCGGCCTTGGGCTCGGGGGTGTGGGCCGGGGCTGGGGCGGGGGTGTTCCGGGTGTCTGGGTCGGCTCGCCGACCGGTGTCCGCTCGGGTGGCTTGGGGGTGGCCTTGGTGCTGCCGCGGCCTGGGGATTCCGGGGGGGGGGGGGGGGGTGCTCGCTTTGCTGGACCGCGGTTGACGGCTTCTTTCTTTGGTGGTGGTCCTTATGCATGCCAGATCCGTCGCACCAGCATCTACTGAAACTCAACAGAAGTACCCTCTCCCTCCCACAGCCCCTTGAATCAGTTGGTGCTGGTGTCTGTGGTTCTCACTTTGCTTTATCTATCCTTCCATCCTTCCTCTCTTTAGTTTTTCCTCTGGTCACTTGAGATCTTAATTTATTAGAAGTATGAGGTTTCTGGGGTTGGCATAAGACTCTGGTTTTGTAACCACGCAGGAGGGGTCTTGTTGGTGCTGGACTTCACTTTGATGGATTGGATGTACTGGCTTCTATTGATCTCACTCTGCCTTATCGATCCTTCCCTCCTTCCTCTCTTTAGTTTTTCCTCTGGGCTCTTGAGATCTCGCTAAATTTGCTGGAATTTAGAGGCTTCCGGGGTTGGCGTAAGACTTTGATTTTGTAATCATGGGGAAGGCAGGAAGTGTTTGGTCGGTGCTGGATGTCACTTTGATTTACCTTTCTTTTCTCTTTATTTCTTTTTTTTCTGACCTTTTCTCTGGTCTCCTGACCATTTAAATCTCACGACTCTGGCAAGATTCTGAAGTACCTGGTTAAGGCGAAGGGTAATGGGATATTTATAAGGTTTTAGGTGAATGAATGAGTATAAATTTATACGTATTTGCACGCACACGCACGCACGCAAACGCACGCAAACGCACACACGCAAACGCACGCACGCACGCAAACGCACGCACGCAAACGCACGCAAACGCACGCACACATACACACACAAAAAAATAAAATAAAATAAAAAAATAATAAAAAAAAGAGCAATGATGACAAGACGTTGAATCGGTAAGACTACCGAATGAACAATTCTGAGCTCTTTAGGAAAAAAAAAAAAAAAAAAAAAAAAAAGAAAAAAAAAAAAAGAAAAAAAAAAAAAAAGAAAAAGAAAATTAATGTTAAGCACGGACCAGATGAGAAAAAAAGGAAAGTAATTTAATGTCATCATTATTAGTTTTTTGTTGTTGTTGTTTTTTTACCCTTCACATGCAGCAGAGTGAGCAGGAGTCTGCCTCTCCTGACAGTCCTGACCGCATGTCAGTAAAAATTATTCTAATTCCACAAACTAATTTACTGTATAACGATTGTCTTGTTTTTATAGAATGTACAATTATTTGGCTTTGCTTACTTGACAACCTGGGTTGCTTCCGTGACAATGCAAGAATGGGAGAATAGCCAGGTTGTCTTGCAGGTCTGACCATTTGAATGTAACGCTGATTACTCCAGGGACCAAGGGATTCAATGTGGAGTATCCTCACATTAGACAGCACTGTTAATCCTAGTCGTGATTAATGCACATTGATCAATGGCAGACATTCCTCAAGTGACAAAAGACCACAGCAGAAGGGAAGGAGGATCTTTGTGTCATAAATGTGTCCAGCAGTCTAAAGCATATATGTAATTAGCATTGCACTTTTGTCCCTTTCAGAAAGGACATCGCCTACTTTACATAGAAAAAAAATCTAATAAAATCGCCATGAAACCAACGATATAAAATGTGACGATAACATGCCATATATTGTTTTGTTGTTATTTTACCTGTATGTATATTAGGGATGTAACGATAATGGCGATATCATGATATTAAAACTGCCACAATATATCGTCGTCGTCATGTCACGGCATTAAAAGCAGCACATCTGTTAAAAAAGTCGGGTTGATTTCCACTTGTGCAGTTCTAGCACCCTCTGGTGGCTATTTTTCTAGTGCAGTTTCATTTTCACAAGGCATGTTTTGGCCCTTCTATGTTTAAAATCCACGATCATGGTCAGATAAAGGGGAATATCATATACTTGTGAACAGAGTCAATATATGGAGGAACTCAATTTATTGTATTTATTAATTTCTTATTTATTTTAATTAATTATTAATTAATTTATTTATTTATTTTATTAATATTTTTTTAATCAATTTATTGTAATGCTTGAATTAGTGCCTCTCCCTTTCTCTCTCTCTCTCTCTCTCTCTCTCTCTCTCTCTCTCTCTCTCTCTCTCTCTCTCTCTCTCTCTCTCTATATATATATATATATATATATATATATATATATATATATATATATGTGGAACATTTATAATATTTTTGTATTTTTCATTGCTGTAATGTACAAAATCATAATATTGTGGGGTGTGTGTGTGTGTGTTTTTTGTTTGTATGAGCTCTTTAAAAAAAAAAATAATATTATGACCTTCTTTTGTATTGCCAACCTTCCCGCAATATCGTGATAATTATCATATCGTGACCTTCATATCGTGATAAGATCACATCGTGATGTTTGGATATCGTTACATCCCTAATGTATATTTGAGCTACTTTTAAGAAATCAACATTTATTTCTGTTTGTAACAAAAACTTTCTGATCTTTGAGAAACGGCCCTTTTGTTGAGGCTTACTTTCCAATAAAACACAGCATTCAATGTCCGTGTGAGTCCTCCTCGTAGCCAAAGTTCCACCTGCAGTGAACCAAAAATGCAATTTGCATATGTGTTCAATCATCGTTGCGGTATCACGTGCGGTCTCAGTGGTATGCGAAGGTGTGTTGATGCCCAATGCCAATGTATGGTTGCAGATTAATTTTACTCATCAGAAAAACTCCCATTATGTATAGACCTACAATTAGGTGGGTGATAGAGGTGGTGACGGAGAATGAATGCCCACCTATCTCGTTTATTCGTCTTGACTGCTGTGGAGCTTATCAATTTGGCAACTTCAAATAAAAAAAAATATTATGCATAAATGTATTTAATATATAATAGCAAATTAAAATATATATTTTACCTGGTTGACGTAATTTTACTGCTGGTGGGACCGCGGTATGTCAGTTCTGTAAGATGTTACCCTCATCTTCACACTCACACGATTATCAGTACAGTAACTTGAGTGATTGTATTTAATATGGAAGTGGGACAAAGCATTAGATGTTGTGTTTTCTTGAGAAATATTTACTTGGATTTATCCGTGTGTGTGCATGCGTGTGCAATAGTTAAGACACCAGTATTTTTAATGTTACCATGAATTTTTAAATATGCTGTTTTACAAAGCCTGACAAAGCAGTTAGGCACATCGTCCCTTATTATGTTTATGTCTACCGATACAATTAGAAATATGAGATGAAATCTTGACTCCTATCAGGCATGTTAAACCTTAGCTTTCCACCAAATAGTAAAGATAAATGTAGAGCTCAAAACCAGGATAGGATTTACACAAGGCGCCGAGGAAGGGATGTAAAAGGACAAATAAAAGAAAGAAACATGCTGTTCACTAGCCTCTATTGATTCTGGATGGGTGCTGAAAAGGTCTTTGGTCATGCCCTAACCAAAGGATACTAATTTGCTCGATCAAGACTGTCAGAATATCGACTGGGAGGAGACTGAACGCCCGCCATTGTGCGCTTTCAGCAGAGAGCTGGTCTGTGAAACAGGATTAACAGAGGTCAGGCAGCCAGTGAAAGGATGTCCATCACATGGGGGCTAATACAAAGGGGGGGAGTCCGAGAGACATGATTGAGATGTTGAAAACCAGAGGGGAGGGGAGGCTTTAATACTGCCCAACCCCCACATATGTAGATCTGCATCCTCTTAATCTGTATATTTCAGGGTTGTAAACATCCGGGAGGATTTTGTTCTCAACCATATTCAGCGGGTTTCCTCTCATGGGTGAAACAAACCACAAGCAATTTATCTTTGTATTTGTATACACAGATTTTTCCCACAAATTAACGGGGCAGGATTCTTCATCAAATTGCTGTAATTCTTGAATGCTAAATAACACATTTGAGTGTTTATTACCTCAAAGTCCAATATCATTGTAGCAGAAAATGTGCAAACTCTAAAAAGATGCAATATTTTCTTTAATATGCAGACATTGTGATCACATCATGTATCAAGTAGAACATAAAGCAAGCCAGGCACGTATATTAGCTTCAAGTGGAATGCAGCCCCAGAGCACTTTGTTTGCACTTTACCATTCATACTGCAGCCCGTAACCCTCAATTACAGCTATATGTAAATGTATTTTCCTAGCTCATCATAACGATAACAACTACAATATGTTCTCAGTATATTGCTTTGTAATTTTGAGGCCATATCACCCACCTTTACAGAAGACTAAAGTGAATGCAGAAAGACCCACAAAAAGGCAACAGGAGAAGGTGGCTACAGTGAAGGCCAAGCACTCACTGACTACAAGGAATTGTGCTTTTATTTACATTTCTGTGAAATCCAATAATAGTCTAAATAAATCCGAAACTGGATGTACTCAACATAAAATAGCTGTAATTCCTCAAGGGTTAATGCATTGTTTTTATGTTTATCACATCTAAAAAAAAACAAGAAACAAAAACAAAAAACAATACAAAAAAACCCCCCAATAAAGCTCCGTTTTAGGTGTAGCATGTAGTGTGTCGATGTATTCAGAAATTGGTACCTTTCCCATGGTCAACCTGACATACCATGCCGCATAATAAGTCAGTGATTTTGCAGTGCTGAGCCCCCCTAAATGCCATAGCTTGCTAATTTATTTATTTATTTACTCACTTAGTTACTTATTTACTTACTTACTTACTTACTTAATTACTTACGTACCAGTAATTCACTTATTATTGTGTATTTCTTCCATTAAGTCTAGAATCTAGCAGCTCTAGCTGGACTGAAACCCACTTATACTGTGCAGCAGTGGTGTCCAAACTACGGCTCGGGGGCCATTTGCGGCCCGCCGTCCATTTTTCAGTGGCCCGCGGCATATGCTAAAAATGGCATTTGACTCAGCTAAAATAAAATAAACAAAACAAAAATGTTTGGAGATGGTCAAAGTAAGAAGGGAGGGTGTTGAAAAACAGAGGTGACATTAAACGTTATTTTAGTTAACTAAAACTAACGAAATAAATATAACTAAAATTCCAAAAAAACGCCCCCCTGCTACGGGCTGTTCAGTCCCTGTACGATCGTTGCCAGAATTTGGTCCGCATTGCCGGCAGTAAGTCGGATTCATTTCCAGTGAGGGTTGGACTCCGCCAAGGTTGCCCTTTGTCACCGATTCTGTTCATAACTATTATGGACAGAATTTCTAGGCGCAGCCGAGGCGTTGAGGGGGTCCGGTTTGGTGGCCTCAGCATTGCATCTCTGCTCTTTGCAGATGATGTGGTGCTGTTGGCTTCATCCAGCCGTGATCTACAACTCTCACTGGACAGTTCGCAGCTGAGTGTGAAGCGGTTGGGATGAAGATCCGCACCTCCAAATCCGAGACCATGGTCCTCAGTCGGAAAAGGGTGGCGTGTCCTCTCCGGGTCGGGGATGAGATCCTGCCCCAAGTGGAGGAGTTCAAGTATCTTGGTGTCATGTTCACGAGTGAGGGCAGGATGGAGCGAGAGAATGGCAGGCGGATCGGTGCAGCGTCTGCAGTGATGCGGACTCTGTATCGGTCCGTCGTGGTGAAGAAACTGCTGAGCCAAAGGGTGAAGCTCTCGATTTACCGGTCGATCTACGTTCCGACCCTCACCTATGGTCACGAGCTGTGGGTCGTGACCGAAAGAACAGCGGATACAAGCGGCCGAAATGAGTTTCCTCCGCAGGGTGTCCGTGCTCTCCCTTAGAGATAGGGTGAGAAGCTCGGTCATCCGGGAGGGACTCAGAGTCAAGCCGCTGCTCCTCCGCGTTGAGAGGAGCCAGCTGAGGTGGCTCGGGCATCTGGTTCGGACGCCTCCTGGACGCCTCCCTGGAAAGGTCTTCCGGGCATGTCCCACCGGCGGGAGGCCCCGGGGATGACCCAGGACACACTGGAGAGACTATGTCTCTTGGCTGGCCTGGGAACGCCTTGGAATCCCGCCGGTGGAGCTGGTTGAAGTGGCTGGGGAGAGGGAAGTCTGGGTTTCACTCCTAAAGCTGCTGTCCCCGCGACCCGACCTCGGATAAGCGGAAGAAGATAGATGGATGGATGGATGGATGGATGGATGGATAATACTGAAACTAACAACCTAAACTAAAACTAAGCATTTTTTAAAGAACGTAACTAATAAAAACTAACACAACCATCCTGAAAACTAATAAAAACTAACTAAAATGAAAAATTACAAAACTATAACTGCCATATTACAAATAAATTGGTTTATATACTGTAGCATTGTTCTAAATATGCAAAAGCACAAATAAATTATTTGTACAATTTTTAGGACTAAATTTGTCTTCATAACATTATGTGGCCCTTGCGTCCTTCTGATTTTCTGTATGTGGCCCTCATGTGAACAAGTTTGGACACCCCTGCTGAACAGGTTGATAGGTTGCAGGCGGCACAGGTTTGATTCCAGGACAGTGCCCACCCATTGTCAAATCCATACCCAGATCATAAAAAATAAATAAAAAAACATGCAGGTTATCCTTCTTGTGCCAAAATTGACTATCGCTGACGAAAGCAGCCCTTTGGTGCATAGAGCGATGAATGTGATGCGAGTCTGTGTGCTGTTACCGGGTAAATTCCGACCGTATATGCACTGTTGGTGAACATCTGCTATAGGCTGCTTTCACTAGACGAGTGTCAGCCTTGCTCCCATTTTAACCTGATCACAGAGGCATTTAGCGCTAGGTAATGGCCTGGCATTTCTGTTTGTTTAATTTTTAGAGCAGGTGTTTTATAATCATTAGTGACTCCGTTGTGGCCTCAGCTCTAAGTAGAAGACAAATAGTGGCAGTGCGTCTCTTCTCTATGAAACCATCTGGTTACAAGGAGGATAAAATGACTGCGTGGTGGGGGTGTATGCCAAGGGAAGCATAATTGTGTTTCAGATAAGAGAATGAGAGCTTGAAGAAACAAAAGACCAATGGATTTTTACAGAACTTTTCCATTGTATTTATTCAAATAACATGCTATTTTGGATGTTTCTAGTTTTATTATTATTATTATTATTATTATTATTATTATTACTATTATTATTATTATTATTATTATTAGTTTGATTTTACAAACATTAAGATTAATTTATTTAATTCAATCTCCGGTGTAATAACCTTATTTATTGATTAATTGATTGAATTATTATTATTATTATCATTCTTATCATTATTATTATTATTATTATTATTATTATTATTATTATTATTGTTATTATTATTATTATTATTACATCAATCTTTGGTGTAATAACCTTATTTATTGATTGATTGAATTTTTATTTTTTATTAAAATAAATATTATTATTATTATTATTATTATTATTATTAATTCAATCTCTGGTGTAATAACCTTATTTATTGATTGATTGAATTTTTATTTATTATTATTATTATTATTATTATTATTATTAATAATAATAATAATTCAATCTCTGGTGTAATAACCTTATTTATTGATTGATTGAATTTTTATTTATTATTATTATTATCATTATTATTATTATTATTATTATTATTATTATTATTATTATTAATTCAATCTCTGGTGTAATAACCTTATTTAATGATTGATTGAATTTTTATTTTTTATTATTATTATTATTATTATTATTATTATTATTATTATTATTATTATTATTATTATTATTATTATTAATTGAATCTCTGGTGTAATAGGCTTATTTCTTCTTCTTCTTCTTCTTTCGGCTTTTCCCTTCAGGGGTCGCCACAGCGAATCAGTTGCCTCCATCTAACTCTGTCCTCTGCATCCTCTGCTCTCACACCAACAACCTTCATGTCCTCTTTAACTACATCCATAAACCTCCTCTTTGGTCGTCCTCTCGATCTTCTGCCTGGCATTTGAAAACTCAGCATCCTTCTTCCAATATAGTCACTATCTCTCCTCCGGACATGTCCAAACCATCTAAGTCTGGCCTCTCTGACTTTATCTCCAAAGCTTCTAACATGTGCTGTCCCTCTGATGTACTCATTCCTGATCCTATCCAACCTGGTCACTCCCAAAGAGAATCTCAGCATCTTCATCTCTGCCACCTCCAGCTCTGCCTCCTGTCTTTTTCTCAGTGGCACTGTCTCCAGACCAAACAACATTGCTGGTCTCACCACAGTTTTATAAACTGCTGATAAAAGCTGAAACTCTTCTATCACACATCACACCTGACACTTTTCTCCACCCGTTCCAGCCTGCCTGCACACGCTTCTTCACTTCTATTCCACACTCTCCATTGCCCTGGACTGTTGACCCTAAATACTTAAACTCCTCCACCTTCTTGGTTTCTTCTCCCTGTAACCTCACTCTTCCACTTGGGTCCCTCTCATTCACGCACAGATACTCCGTCTTGCTACGGCTAACCTTCATTCCCCTCCTTTCCAGGGCAAACCTCCACGCTTCTAGCTTCTCCTCCACCTGTTCCCTGCTCTCACTACAGATCACTATGTCATCTGAAAACATCATAGTCCATGGGGATTCCTGTCTAACCTCATCTGTCATCCTGTCCATAACCATTGCGAACAAGAAGGGGCTCAGAGCTGATCCCTGATGTAGTCCCACCTCCACCTTGAACTCCTCCGTCACACCTACAGCACACCTCACCACTGTCTTACAGTCCTCATACATGTCCTGCACCACTTGAACATACTTCTCCGCCACTCCAGACTTTCTCATACAAAACCACAGTTCCTCTCTGGGCACCCTGTCATAAGCTTTCTCCAGGTCAACAAAGACACAATGCAGCTCCTTCTGACCTTTTCTATACTTTTCAATCAACATCCTCAAAGCAAACACTGCATCTGTCGTACTCTTTTTTTTGGCATGAAACCATACTGCTGCTCACAAATGTTCACATCTGCCCTCAGTCTAGCTTCCACTACTCTTTCCCATAGTTTCATTGTGTGGCTCATCAGCTTTATTCCTCTGTAGTTGCCACAATTCTGCACGTCTCCCTTGTTCTTAAAAATGGGCACCAGCACACTTCTCCTCCATTCCTCAGGCATTTTCTCACTATCTAAGATCCTGTTGAACAACCCAGTCAGAAATTCTACTGCTTCCTCTCCTAGACACTTCCATACCTCCACAGGTATATCATCAGGACCAAGTGCCTTTCCACTCTTCATCCTCTTCAATGCCCTTCTCACTTCATCCTTACTAATCTTTGCTACTTCCTGGTCCACAACAATCGCCCCTTCTACTCTTCGTTCTCTCTCATTTTCCTCATTCATCAACTCTTCAAAGTACTCTTTCCATCTTCCCATCACACCGCTGGCATCTGTCAACACTCTTCCATCCCTATCCTTTATTACCCTAACCTGCTGCACATCCTTCCCATCTCTATCTCTTTGCCTTGCCAACCTGTATAGATCATTCTCTCCCTTTTACTGTCCAACCTAGCATACAAGTCATCGTAAGCCTCTTGTTTGGCCTTTGCCACTTCTACTTTCACCTTACGCTGTATTTCCCTGTACTCCTTTCTACTTTCTTCAGTCTTCTCAGTGTCCCACTTCTTCTTAGCTAACCTCTTTCTCTGTATCCACTTCTGCACCTCCTCATTCCACCACCAAGTCTTCTTATCTCCTTTCCTTCCAGATGACACACCAAGGACTGTCCTACCTGTCTGCCTGATCAAATTTGCTGTAGTTGTCCAGTCATCTGGGAGCACATCCTCACCACCCAGAGCCTTTCTCAACTCCTTTCTGAAAGCCATACAACACTCTTCCTTTTTCAGCTTCCACCATTTCGTCCTTGGCTCTGCCCTTGGCTTCTTTGTCTTCCTCACCACCAGAGTCATCCTACACACAACCATCCTATGCTGTCTGGCTACACTCTCACATACCACTACTTTGCAGTCGCTGATCTCCTTCAAATTACACCGTCTACACAAGATGTAGTCTACCTGTGTAGTTCTACCTCCACTCTTGTAGGTCACCCTATGTTCCTGCCTCTTCTGGAAGAAAGTATTCACAACAGCCATTTCCATCCGTTTTGCAAAATCAACCACCAGCTGTCCTTCTGCGTTCCTCTCCTGGATACCAAACCTGCCCATCACCTCCTCATCTCCTCTGTTTCCTGCACCAACATGTCCATTGAAGTCTGCACCAATGACAACTCTCTCACTTCTAGGGATGCTCTGCATCATTTCATCAAGTTCCAATCAAAAGTTCTCCTTCTCCTCCAGCTCACATCCTACCTGTGGTGCATACCCACTAACAACGTTGATCATCACACCTTCGATTCCTAACTTCAGGCTCATGACCCTATCTGACACTCTTTTTACCTCCAGGACGTTCTTAACAAACCCCTCCTTCACGATAATTCCTACTCCATTTCTCTTCCTATTTAACCCATGATAAAACAATTTGAAACCAGCTCCTAAACTTCTAGCTTTGCTCCCTTTCCACCTGGTCTCCTGAACACACAGTATGTCCACCTTCCTCCTCTGCATCATGTCAACCAGCGCTCTACCTTTTCCTGTCATACTCCCAACATTCAAAGTCCCTACTCTAAGTCCTAGACAAGTGGTGTTCCTCTTCTCTTTCTTCCTACGAACACACCTTCCTCCTCTCCTTCTTCGACCAACAGTAGTCCAATTTCCACCGGCACCCTGTAGGTCAACAGCACCGATGGCGGTCGTTGTTAACCCGGGCCCCGACCGATCCGGTATCGAAGTCATATATTTGATTCGCATTATGTTTTGGCCAAAGTTTTACGTCGGATGCCCTTCCTGACACAACCCTCTGTATTTATCCGGGCTTGGGACCGACACAAGAAGACACTGGCTACATTAATAGGCTTATTTATTGATTGATTGAATTTTTATTTTTTATTTTATTTTTATTATTATTATTAATTTAATCTCTGGTGTAAAATTTCCCAGAGGGAGCCACCCCAAAGGGCTCAATAAAGTCAAATCTAAGTCTAAGTCTAAGATGGTACAACAAAAAACAAGAAAAACAATCAAAAATTAAAAAAACACAACCATTATACACAAAACAAACAATCGACATTACAAAAGCCCACATACATAAAAATACACGTATCAGCACAATAACAACAATAACCAAATGTTTTTTGTTTAAAATGTCTCTATTAAGATCAAACCGTAAAAGTCTTAATCCGGACCTAAACATTTATTTAGAACCTTCCATCTTCTTATATAATGTTTAGTTTCCTTGTTTGTTTCCGCCATGTACCCATCCAATATTCAATATAACCTTGTCTAACTTTAAAAAAAAAGTACAAATCTATTAGTTTTTTACGATTGCTTAGGCGCGAAATACAAAACAGGGCTCGGATTCTAAAAACACTACAGGCAATTAACACAACCGTGCACAAAAGATGCAGAATATCTCACATCCTGTGCAAAAGGAATCACTCTTGTCAAAACTCAAAACACATGTATCTAAACCATCTTATGTTCCCATATGACATACACACGTCATAAGATTTAACTCTGTGTGAACCAGTTACAGCAGGGGTGTTTTCATTTGAGGGCCACATACAGAAAATCACAAGGACGCAAGGGCCACATAATGTTATGAAGAGAAATTGTGTTTCATTCTAAAAATTGTACAAATAATTTATTTGTGCTTTTGCATATTTAGAAAAATGCTACAGTATATAAACCAATTTATTTGTAATATGGCAGTAGGGTTATTATAGTTTTGGGAATTTTTATTTTAGTTTTTATTAGTTTTCAGGGTGGCTCTGTTAGTTTTTATTCATTTAGTTCTTTAAAAATGCTTAGTTTTAGTTTAGTTTGTTAGTTTCAGCATTAGTATTTTTGTTTGTTTTTTAAAAAAAAAAAGGTGTATTACTTGTGCGCAATATTTAACTCATTTGCTCCCAATAGCGTGTAAATACGTTTTTTTTATGTTTTAAGTGTCCCAAAGACGTATTTATACGGGGTTTTTTTTGTTAGTTTTTTTTTTTATGCTAGAGCATACAGAAGGCTTTGATGCAGCCTCTCAACTGCGAAGAACGGTTGCAGAAATGATAGTTATTACACAAACGGGAGCAGGTGGCAGCAGAGCAAAGGAGATCAACCAGGGCCATCTAAAAAAAAAGCTAAATTACTTAGAATTTTAAATAGATTTGTGAAAACTGATGAAACTTAGCTCTCTTCTAATGCTAATTGCTGCAAAACGGAAAAAGATAGAAACATACTTTTTTTCCTCATGAAAGAAGAGACTTTAATCTTTCTTTTGATAGGTTCCATGCCTTTATAGCAATCGAAGACAATATTCTGTGGGCCTTGCAAAATCAGTCAAAATTTAGTAAAACAGCCGGAAGCGAACGGGATTGCTTCTGTGAAAATGGCTGGGACTGAATGAGTTAAAAACAGCATGGGAGTAACGTCATCCGAAGGTGCTTTTCTATTGGCTGCTGCTAGATGACGTCACTTCTGTGTGACATACTTTCAAACGTCATTATTCCGGTTTATATCAAAATAAATCAACTAAAAATCACATTTAAAATCATCCCCAAATGCTCATGCATTAGATTAATTGCCAAAGACTAAAACGAAGGACGTTTACTATAATTATAGTTAGTTTTGGTTAGTTTTATAAACATAAAATGTAGTTTCAGTTAGCTTTTATTTTATTTCGATAACGGTATTATTTTTTTGAATTTCAGTTTTAGTTTTTAACATTAGTTTTAGTTAACTAAAATATTTTTCGATACCCTCCCTTCTTACTTTGACCATCTCCAAACATTTTTGTTTTGTTTATTTTATTTGAATTGAGTCAAATGCCATTTTTAGCATATGTCGCGGGCCACTGAAAAATGGACGGCGGGCTGCAAATGGCCCCCCAGGCCGTAGCTTGGACACCACTGAGTTACACACTGTAATGTTGAACTTAATAAACTTTTAGCAGTCACTATAAGGGAAGTACACAAATAAAGTACAAATACACAATATGGTAAATAACTCAAAACACAAGATCAATGCGACACACTATTGAAAATAGGAATTATTTGTCTTCATGTAACCAAAGTCAGTCAATATAGACAATTGCAACAAAACATGTCCCAAGTATTTTTTATTCCGCCCACTTTTTTGTAACTACTTCCAAATAATTCATCCGATTTTTGTCATTCCAATTTTAACATATTCCAAATATTCATGGCATGCTTGGGTGCATTTTGTTTATTCCAAATATTAACCGTTTACCGACAATTTCCGATTTCGTACCCGATTTTTCCCCATTATTCTTAATGGGAGATTCAAAATTTCACATTTACTTCCACATTTTTCATCCGATTCAGTTCATTCCAACTTCAATATTTTCCACGATTTCACGCCATGAGCTCCCCCAGCTTTTCAGTGCCAAAATTCACGCATTACCCACAATTCTCGATTTCGCACCCGATTATTTCCCACATTCTGCATTTTCCATTTACTTCCACATTATTCATCCGATTGACTTCATTCCAACTTCAATATATTCCACCAATTCATGCCATGAGCTCTTCCAGCTTTTCAGTTCCAAAATTCACGCCTTACCCACAATTCTCGATTTCGCACCCGATTATTTCCCACATTCTAATTTTCCATTTACTTCCACATTATTCATCCGATTCACTTCATGACAACTTCAATATATTCCACAATTTCAGGCCATGAGCTCTTCCAGCTTTTCAGTTCCAATATTCACATGTTTCCCGCAATTCTCGATTTCACACCTGATTATTTCCCACATTCTACATTTTCCAATTACTTCCACATTATTCATCCGATTGACTTCATTCCAACTTTAGTATATTCCAGCACTTCACGCCATGAGCTATTCCAGCATTTCAGTTCCAAAATTCACACCTTACCCACAATTCCCGATTTTGTACCCGATTATTTCCCACATTCTACATGGGCGATTCTACATTTCACATTTACTTCCACATTATTCATCCGATTCGCTTCATTCCAACTACAATATATTCCACCAATTCATGCCATGAGCTGTTCCATATTACCACCTAACTTACCACGCACGGCGGCCATTTTCTAACTTACCATGCACAGCGGCCATTTTAGACAAATGATATGCCCAGGTTTCTCGCCAACCTGGCCCCCCAAGGCGGCGGCCATTTTGGCCAATTGATTAGGTATGCCTGTGATTCTTGCCAGGATATTCCCCGACCTGAACAGGAAGTGACCTATATCAACAGGAAGTGACCTAAAATCAACAGGAAGTGACCTAATTTCAACAGGAAGTGACCTACAATCAACAGGAAGTGACCTGAAATCAACAAGAAGTGACCCGATTTCAACAGGAAGTGACCTGATTTTAATAGGAAGTGACCTGTTTTAACAGGAAGTGACCTCATATCAACAGGAAGTGACCTAAAATTAACAGGAAGTGACACGATTTCAACAGAAAGTGACCTCATATCAAGAGGAAGTGACCCGATTTCAACAGGAAGTGACCTGAAATCAACAGGAAGTGAGTATGCTAGTGCTAAGTTAGCATGCTAATACTAATGTTAGCTTAGCATGCTAATGCTAGCTTACCATGCTAATGATAATGTTAGCATGCTTATGCTAATGTTCGCTTAGCATGCAAATGCTAAGTTAGCATGCTAATGCTAATGTTAAGTTAGCATGCTAAGGCTATGTTAGCATGAACATGTTAATTAGCTTAGCATGCTAATGCTAAGTTAGCATGCTAATGTTAGCTTAGCAAGCCAATGCTCATGCTAGAACACTAATACTATATTAGCATGCTATTGCTAATGTTAGCTTAGCATGCTAATGCTAGCTTAGTATACTAATGCAAATGCGACCTGATTTCAACAGAGTGACTATTACTCCATTGCTTCAGTTTGCCACTCCTTCCACCATTGCTACTCGATTCTACCCTCCTTACTTCATTGCTTACTTAATTCTTCTCACTTTACTCCATTGCTTACCCGATTACTTGCTACTTCCTCCATTTCTTACTTGGTTTCTTCATTGTTTTCTTGTTTCTTGCTGATTTATTTTTACCTTTTGTGCTATTTTTCTTTCTTCAACTGCTTCTAGATTTCTGGGTGAATTCAAACCATTCCAACTTCATCATGTTAAGCTCATTCCATGTCATTCAACATCATTCAACATCATTCAACATCATTCAATATCATTCAACACCATTCAATATCATTCAATATCTTTCAATATCATTCATCCATCCATCCATCCATCCATCCATCCATCCATCCATCCATCCATCCATCTTCTTCCGCTTATCCGGGGTCGGGTCGCGGGGGCAGCAGCTTCAGGAGGGAAACACAGACTTCTTTCTCCCCAGCCACTTCAACCAGCTCCTCCGGTGTGATCCCAAGGCGTTCCCAGGCCAGCCGAGAGACATAGTCTCTCCAGCGTGTCCTGGGTCGTCCCCGGGGCCTCCCACCGGTGAGACATGCCCGGAACACTTCCCCAGGGAGGCGTCTAGGAGGCATCCAAACCAGATGCCCGAGCCACCTCAGCTGGCTCCTCTCAACGCGGAGGAGCAGCGGCTCGACTCCGAGTCCCTCCCGGATGACCGAGCTTCTCACCCTATCTCTAAGGCAAGGCAAGGCAAGGCAAGGCAAGGCAAGGCAAGTTTATTTGTATAGCACATTTCATACACAAGGCAACTCAATGTGCTTTACACGAGGAAAGACAACACATAAGCATCAAGAAACAGTAGTTAACATTCAGAGGAAGAAAAATAAATGAAAATAGGTTACAAACTAACAATCTTAAAACATTATTCAACAAACCTTAAAAAATTTAACATAAGGAAGTTTAAAATGATAATGATAAAAATAAAAATAAAAATAAAAATAATAATGAAAAAAACACTTAATTAAAGGGAGAGCACGGACACCCTGTGGAGGAAACTCATTTCGGCCGCTTGTATCCGGGATCTCGTTCTTTCGGTCACGACCCACAGCTCGTGACCATAGGTGAGGGTCGGAACGTAGATCGACCGGTAAATCGAGAGCTTTGCCTTTTGGCTCAGGTCTTTCTTTACCACGACGGACCGATACAGAGTCCGCATCACTGCAGATGCTACTCCGATCAACCTGTCGATCTCCCGCTCCATCCTACCCTCACTCGTGAACAAGACCCCAAGATACTTGAACTCCTCCACTTGGGGCAGGATCTCATCCCCGACCTGAAGACGACACTCCACCCTTTTCCGACTGAGGACCATGGTCTCGGATTTGGAGGTGCTGATCCTCATCCCAACCGCTTCACACTCTGCTGCGAACCGCTCCAGTAAGATTTGGAGGCCCCGGCTTGATGAAGCCAACAGCACCACATTATCTGCAAAGAGCAGAGATGCAATGCTGAGGCCACCAAACCGGAACCCCTCAACGCCTCGGCTGCGCCTAGAAATTCTGTCCATAAAAGTTATGAACAGAATCGGGACAAAGCGCAACCTTGGTGGAGTCCAACCCTCACCGGAAACGAATAAGACTTACTGCCGGCAATGCGGAAGCCTTCTCCAAATCCACAAAACACATGTGGACTGGTTGAGCGAACTCCCACGCACCCTCAAGGATCCTGCTGAGGGTGTAGAGCTGGTCCACTGTTCCACGGCCAGGACGAAAACCACACTGCTCCTCCTGAATCCGAGTTTCGACCTCCCGATGGACCCTCCTATCCAGCACTCCTGAATAGACCTTACCAGGGAGACTGAGGAGTGTGATCCCTCTGTAGTTGGAGCACACCCTCTGGTCCCCCTTCTTAAAAAGGGGGACCACCACCCCGGTCTCCCAATCCAGAGGCACTGTCCCCGATCTCCACGCGATGTTGTAGAGGCGTGTCATCCACGACAGCCCCACAACATCCAGAGTCTTTAGGAGCTCCGGGCAGATCTCATCCACCCCCTGGGCCCTGCCACCGAGAAGCTTACCAACCACCTGAGTGACTTCGACCCCAGACATAGGAGAGCCCACCTCAGAGTCCCCAGACTCTGCTTCTTCAAAGGAAGACGTGTCGTTGGAATTGAGGTGGTCTCCCAAGTATTTCCCCCCACCGCTTCACGACGTCCCGAGTCGAGGTCCGCAGCACCCCATCGCCACTATACACAATGTTAATGGTGCACTGCTTTCCCCTCCTGAGACGCCGGATGGTGGACCAGAATTTCTCCGAAGCTGTCCGGCAATCGTTTTCCATGGCCTCACCAAACTCCTCCCATGTCCGAGTTTTTGCCTCAGCAACCGCCGAAGCCGCGTTCCGCTTGGCCATCCGGTACCTGTCAGCTGCCTCCGGAGTCCCACAGGCCAAAAAGGCCCGTTAGGACTCCTTCTTCAGCTTGACGGCATCCCTTACCGCTGGTGTCCACCAGTGGGTTCGAGGATTGCCGCTGCGACATGCACCAACCACCTTACGGCCACAGCTTCGATCGGCCGCCTCAACAATGGAGGCGCGGAACATGACCCATTCGGACTCAATGTCCCCCGCCTCCCCCGAGACAAGGGAGAAGCTCTGCCGGAGGTGGGCATTGAAACTCTTTCTGACAGGGGATTCCGCCAGACGTTCCCAGCAAACCCTCACAATAAGTTTTGGTCTGCCAGGTCAGACCGGCATCTTCCCCCACCATCGGAGCCAACACACCACCAGGTGGTGATCAGTTGACAGCTCCGCCCCTCTCTTCACCCGATTGTCCAAAACATGCGGCCGCAAAGCCGACGACACGACTACAAAGTCGATCATCAAACTGCGGCCTCGGGTGTCCTGGTGCCAAGTGCACATATGGACACCCTTATGTTTGAACATGGTGTTCGTTATGGACAAACCGTGACGAGCACAGAAGCATGCTAATGCTATGTTAGCATGCTAATTCTAACGCAGTTAGCATGCTAATGCTAACACTTGCTTAGCATGCTAATGCTAAGTTAGCATGCTAATATTAAGTTAGCAGAGATCATTTTATATCATTCCATGTCATTCAGTATCATTCAACATCATTCAATATTATTCCAAATCATTCCACAGGTATTCATTCAGCTCTCCAGCCTTCACACGCCATTTCCCCAGAAATGGCATTTCTATTTATTATTATTTTTAATATATAAACTCAAAATGTCTAACATGGCCATTAGGATTTAGGAATACAACTTTAAGTGTTATATAAGGGAAGATACATAATTATTTTATTTATCCTCCATGCATATATAAAAAAACAAAAAACAAAAAAAAAACAACGTATCTTACGTTCTATTGCACTTGTAATGCACTTTAAGTTTTGGTTTCTAAAATCCAAATGGCCATATTGGAGAATTTGAATTATTATTTTTTTTGGATTGTTTTTTTTTTAAGCTATTGTTTCATAAAATAATTATAAATGAAGGCAAAGTTCTATTTATTTATTTTTAATAATGAAAAATACATGTGCAATTAAAACACAATCCCTTTGTTTAAATAGGGAGAGTGGATGACAAAGTAGCCTAGGTCCACAATATTGAAAACAATACGAAACGCAAGCGAGCCAATGAACAGCTGCCACGATGCCAGCCAAGCACCCGATGCTAATGCTAACAGCTAGCTGCTAGCCACGAACACCGGAGACTTGTACAGTATCATACAATGACGGCGTAATTAACTTGCGGTTTCCTCGCGTCCTAAATTAGCTATTTAATATACTTTCGAGGGGGCGTTATGATAGAGGTGGTAGAAAATAATTAATTTAAGACAGACTCATGTTGCATGTTCTCCCCGTGCCCGCGTGGGTCTTCTCCGGGTACTCTGGTCTCCTCCCACATTCCAAAGACATGCATGGCAGGTTAATTGGGCGCTCCCAATTGTCCCTAGGTGTGCTTGTGAGTGTGGATGGTTGTTCGTCTCGATTGGCTGGCAACCAGTCAAGGGTGTCCCCTGCCTACTGCCCAGAGCCAGCTAAGATAGGCGCCAGCGCCCCCCCCCCGCGACCCTTGTGAGGAATAAGCGGTCAAGAAAATAGGATGGAGGGAGGGGATGGGGGACAGACTCATGTTGCCTAGCGAGCTAGGACTTCACTTAGCTTATGGTTCGAGTCAAATCAAAAATTAAAATAATATAACAAGTTGTTGTCGGCTAACGTTACCTATACCTCATGGCCATGCAGTGATTCTCATGGCCTGCCCCTCCCTCTCTCTCGCTTGCTCTCGCTCGATGTGAATAAATTAACATATTAATTAGCCATGTGCGCATTGTTTATGTGGCGTCAATACATACCGTAGCAATGAATTATATACTAAATAGTATGTGTGCTGTAGTCTATGTTATGGAGACTTAAAACTCTGAAGTGATTCTATTTTATTTATTTATTTATTTGGTGAAATTTTTACTGGGGCACTGCAGATCAGTACTGGGGCACGTGCCCCAGTGAAATCTGTCTGGCGACGCCAGGGTATAAACTATACGGTATACCTACAGATGAGACTTACAGCTTGCCTACAGCTTGTAGGCAGTTAGTATAAAGCCGGAGGCGGGGTTGGGGGGGTTAGTGCCGGGGTAGTCACTAAGATGTCCGCCCTGTGACTTTTTTTTTTTTTTTTTTTTTTTTTTTTCTTTTTTTTTAAGAGCTCAGAATTGTTCATTCGGTAGTCTTACCGATTCAACGTCTTGTCATCATTGCTCTTTTTTTTTTTTTTTTTTTTTTGTGTGTATGTGTGCGTGCGTTTGCGTGCGTGCGTGCGTTTGCGTGTGTGCGTTTGCGTGCGTTTGCGTGCGTTTGCGTGCGTGCGCGTGCGTGCGTGCGTGCAAATACGTATAAATTTATACTCATTCATTCACCTAAAACCTTATAAATATCCCATTACCCTTCGCCTTAACCAGGTACTTCAGAATCTTGCCAGAGTCGTGAGGTTTAAATGGTCAGGAGACCAGAGAAAAGGTCAGAAAAAAAGAAATAAAGAGAAAAGAAAGGAAAATCTAAGTGAAATCCAGCACCGACCAAACACTTCCTGCCTTCCCCATGATTACAAAATCAAAGTCTTACGCCAACCCCGGAAGCCTCTAAATTCCAGCAAATTTGGCGAGATCTCAAGAGACCAGAGGAAAAACTAAAGAGAGGAAGGAGGGAAGGATCGATAAGGCAGAGAGAGATCCATAGAAGCCAGTACATCCAATCCATCAAAGTGAAGTCCAGCACCAACAAGACCCCTCCTACGTGGTTACAAAACCAGAGTCTTATGCCATCCCCAGAAACCTCATACTTCTAATAAATTAAGATCTCAAGTGACCAGAGGAAAAACTAAAGAGAGGAGGGAGGGAAGGATAGATAGAGCAAAGTGAGAACCACAGACACCAGCACCAACTGATTCAAGGGGCTGTGGGAGGGAGAGGCTACTTCTGTTGAGTTTCAGTAGATGCTGGTGCGACGGATCTGGCATGCATAAGGACCACCACCAAAGAAAGAAGCCGTCAACCGCGGTCCAGCAAAGCGAGCACCCCCCCCCCCCCCCCCCCGAAATCCCCAGGCCGCGGCAGCACCAAGGCCACCCCCAAGCCACCCGAGCGGACACCGGTCGGCGAGCCGACCCAGACGCCCGGAACACCCCCGCCCCAGCCCCGGCCCACACCCCCGAGCCCAAGGCCGCAGAACGAGGCCCAGCGGGCCCCCACAGCGCCCCACCGGTCCCCAGCCCCCATCCCCCCACGACCCCCCCGCACCCCACCCAAACCCGCCACCCACCACGACCCAGGCCCCACCACCCCCGAGCCCCAAACCCCCGAACACACCCCGACCCCCAACACCCAACCCCCCACCCACCCATACCTCCACCCCCCCCCACCCGCCCACCACCTCATCCACCCGGCACCACAATGGGCGGACAGCCAGCGCAGCAGGGCTGCCGGACAGCCCACCGGCCACCGGAGCCCGCCCGGGGCGCCAGGAGTTCTACCGGAGTGGGGCAGGCCTCAAACCCCCGCCCGGCCCCCGGAGCCCAACGCCCGGGCCGGGGAGGGAGCCCCAGGCTCAGGGAGAGGGAGGGGGAGGGGCCGCAGGGCAGACAGGGAAGGGGGGGGGGGGAGCGGGGAGAAGACGACAAGAAGGCGAAAGGGCGGCTGCAGGGCAGGAGGGGGGGGGGGGGGGGGGGAGGAGGAGGGAGGGCGACAAGGGAAAAGGGACCGGGAGGCAGAGGAGGATGGGCGGGAGGAGGCGAGGAGGGAGAGGCGACGGGGGGGAGGAAGGGGGAGGGGAGAGGGAACCACGGGGCACACCGGAGGCCCACCCACCCCGAACCGCGCCGCCGGGCACGGAGCAGCGGACCGCGCCGGGACGGCACCGCCCCGGGCACCAGGGGAAGCACCCCAACACCGCACCCCACAGGGGGCCCAGGGAGCGGCCAAGACGCAACCGCTACCGAGCAGACAACGGGGGGGGCAGAACCACCCCCGCCCGACCACAGGGGACGGCGTCAAGAAAATTGACTAATTAGCATGCAGTAACACCAAGTGTTGATGCTTAGTGCCCACTAGAAATAAATCTTAAGGAGTTAATGAGTATAGTGTCGTGCCCACTAGCAGCAACTAGGTTCCTGACTATATAAAAATAAAAACAATCAGATACAAAATACCAAATACAGAAGCAGCGAAAACAGAAGTTGTAACGATGTGGTGGCTCTCGTTAACAGGCAGAATCTTGGCAGGATTAAGTTGCCAAATTGAGATTAAAATATTCTATGTACATAGACCATATTTGTTTAAATCTTGATACTTGATTTAAGGCAGAGATTTTTTCCATTGAGATATAATTTATTAGTAAGTTTAACCAGTGGTCGATATTTAGAGATTGTTTATTTTTCCAATTGACAAGGATTATTTTTTTAGCAATAGTAAGGGCTATAAATATAGATTGAGATTGTTTACATGGTAGCTCAGTTATTGTTAAGTCACCTAGTAAACACAATCTTGGAGATAAAGGAAGCCTACAGTTTAATATATCAGCGAGCTTTTCCAAGATTTTAGTCCAGAAATGCAGCACTGGAGTACATGACCATAAAGCATGAAGATAAGTATCGGCAGTGTTTTGTGAGCACTGGAGACAAATGTCGGAGTCAGAGAGTCCCATTTTTTTCATCATATATTGTGTAATATATGTTCTATGAAGTATCTTATATTGGATAAGTTGCAAATTTGTCTGTTTGGTCATTTTAAATACATTTTCACAGATTTGGGTCCAAAAGTCTGGTTCCGGAACTATAGACAAGTCTTTTTCCCATTTTAAAGTCGGTAAATACGTTTTATTTGTGTATAAAAATAACTTATATATTTTTTATATTTTCTTTATTGTTGTTGGAGAAAGCTTTATAATATCTTTAGCTAAGACAGGCAGTTGGAGCGTATCCTGAAGTGTTGGGATTTGTTTCTTAACCATATTTTTAACTTGCAGATAATGTAAGAAATTTCCCTTTTTTATTTCATATTTCTGGACCAAGTTTGTATACGATATAAACTTATTATCTGAGAAAAGATGATGAAGGTGTGTAATTCCTTTCTGCTCCCATAAGCTTAAATGGAACGACTGATTATTAAGTTGAAAGTCGGGGTTATGCCAAATGGGAGAGAGCCCACAGGGCGCCAATTGGGAGTTTGTAATTTCTAATGCCTTCCACCAGGCAGTCAGGGTGGCGGCTATCATTGGGTTTTTAAAACAATTATGTCGTCTTATTGATTTTGTAATAAAGAGTAAATCTGACAGTCTAAGATTATTACAATCCTTCTGCTCCAATTCCAACCAACAGTTAGTATCTCTGTTGGGTTGTGTCTATAGCACAAGATATTGTAGTTGATTAGCTAAATAATAGTACATAAAGTTTGGTGCCTCTAAACCTCCTTTAGATTTACTTTCCTGAAGAGTAGATAGACTAATTTTGGCTTTTTTTTTATTCCAATAGAATTTTATGATAGCAGAGTCCAGCGATTGGAACCAGTTAGACGTAGGTTTAAATGGAATCATTGAAAATAAATAATTAATCTTTGGTAAAACTTTCATTTTTATAGTAGCTATCCGTCCTATTAAAGAGATCGGAAGATTATTCCAGCGCTCCAGGTCACTACGGATACTATCCAATAATGGTGAAAAAATTTAAAGAAGTTAATTCAGTTAACTTAGGTGAAATTTTAACACCTAAGTATTTTAAATTACCTGTAGGAAAGGAGTAGTGTGGATCCTGACTTGTAGGATTCCATGAATTTTCTGTAATAGGTAATAATGTTGATTTTGTCCAGTTAATAGAGTAATCTGATAAGTGAGAGAATTTAGTTATTAATTTAAATGCTTCCCCTAGCGAGATAGCAGGTTCTTCTAAATAGAGTAATATATCATCGGCATATAGATTAATTTTATGTTCTATTGTCCCGGAGTGGATTCCTTGGATCCGTCTATCCTGACGTATAGCTAATGCAAGCGGCTCAATAAATATAGCAAATAATAAAGGAGACATTGGGCACCCTTGTCTTGTTCCCCTTTGTAGAGTAAAACTCTGTGATGTAATCCCATTAGTAGTAACTGTAGCTTTAGGAGAATCATATAATATTGAGACCCATTGAATGAATGACTCCCCGAAGCCGAATTTATTTAAGACAGCAAAGAGGAAGGACCAGTTAACTTTATCGAATGCTTTTTCTGCATCCAGCGAAATAACAACTGCCTTTTTATCATACCGCTGTGACATACTAATCAAGTTAAAGAGTCTCCTAATATTATTAGTAGAATGACGACCTTTAATAAAACCTGTTTGATCACTATGAATAATTGTCGAGATTACCGTCTCTAATCGAGATGCCAAGGCCTTAGCGATAATTTTAATATCGGTATTAATTAGTGATATCGGTCGGTAACTTGACGGGAGGGTAGGGTCTTTTTCTGGCTTTAATAAAAGTTTAATTGCTGCTATATTCATATCTTGACGTATATCACCTTTACTTTTAATTTCAGTTACTACTCTTAGAAATAATGGAGCAAACATTAACCAGAAATGTTTAAAAAATATAGCCGGAAAGCCGTCTGGACCAGGTGCTCTGCCATTAGGCATACTGTCTAAAGCACGATACAACTCATCTATAGTAAGCGGGGTATCGAGAATATCTTTATGTTCAATAGATAACTGAGGTATATTTAAGCTGTTTAGGAATACCTCAATATATTCAGGGTTAGGTCTATTAATTTTTGTGTATAGATTTCGATAATAGTTATAAAAAATATGGTTAATTTCTTCTGGTGATTGTGTGCATTCACCATTTATATCTTTAATAGCCGTTATAAGAGATTTTTCCCGATTCCGTTGAAGTTGATTTGCCAGGAATTTACCTGATTTATTATTATGTTCAAAATTATTATATCTCAACTGTTGTATTATAAACTCTGTCTTTTTAGATAACATGTTATCAAACTGTATTTTTATATTCTGTAGTTCTTTCCATATTTGATTATTTGGGTTTAATACATATTCATCCGTTAGTTGTTTAATTTTATCTTCCAGGTATTTTTCTAATTTTTGATCCTGTTTCTTTTTATAAGTTGAATATGATATAATTTTCCCTCTAATTACCGCTTTCCCTGCTTCCCAGAGAAGAGATGGAGATATATTTGGAGAGTCATTTATTTCCAAAAAATCTGCCCACTCCCTTCTAATAATTTTATCAAACTCTACGTCTTTCAGTAATGAGATGTTAAAACGCCATATCGGGGGAGGTTTAAAGGTAGAGTCAATTTGTAGAGTGAGGGAGACTGGTGCATGATCACTTATAATTATAGAATGTATTTTTATAGCAGTTTTATCAACAATAGAATTATTTGTAAGGAAAAAATAAATTCTTGAGAATGATCGGTGCACAGCAGAGAAGAAAGTAAATTCCTTCTTAGTTGGGTTTTGAAGTCTCCAGCCATCGCTGAGGCCAAAATCCTCCATATATTCATCTATTACTTTAGCGGATCGTAATCGCCTTGTATATATCGTATTATTAGAACGATCTATTAACGGGTTCAAGACCGTGTTAAAATCACCTCCAATAATAATAGTAGAATTTGTTGCTAAATCGAGTAACCGAGTCCGCCCTGTGACTTCAACGGCTTGCACTGGTGTGTATGGGCTTTCGGCTATCCAGTCATAAATACAGGTCAGTGGTCTGAAACAAGTCACTTGGAGTTCAGCGGTCCAAAAGAAAATACTCCAAAAAACAGAAGTCGGTGCTCTGTTTTTCTTTATATTTTTATTCTTTCTGTTTTTTGGAATAATTGCTTTTTCTGTTTTTCTTAAAATAATGTTTCCCCCCCTGTTTTTCTGATGATTTTTCTGATTAATATTTTTTTTTTCTGTTTTTCTGAATATTTTTTTTTTCCTATTTTTTGGAATATTTTTTTCATAACAGAAAAAAAAAATTAAGAAAAACAAAAATAATAATAAAAATTACTCAATAAAACAAAGCACCCAAAAACATTAGTCAGAAAAACAGGAGATTTTTTTTTTCAAGTGAATGCAATACTCTTCCGTACTAAACTCTTAAAAAAAAAATATATATATATATATATATTAGGGGTGTGAATTGCCTAGTACCTGACGATTCGATTCGTATCACGATTCACAGGTCACGATTCGATTCGATACCGATTAATCCCGATACGAATTTATAAGTCGATTGTTGCGATTTTTTTTCATTCAAATTTAGAAAATACTAATCAGTAAGCTTGTAGAGTGTAAGATTTATATGAAAATGTATTATTTATTTATCTGAAATTTCCGTCTTATAGAGGTTGTAATCTGTTTCATGTTTGAACAGCATTAAAATAAAATATTAAGGCTTAATGTTCCGTTCATATAACATTCTTCCATGCTCAAGGTGTGAATCCTAACCCGAAGTCAGACGTTTTGTTGAATATTTTTCCATTAAAAATGGAAGTTTAAAAATTGATTCACACACACACACACACACAAAAAAAGGCAATGATGATAAGACGTTGAATCGATTTTTTTTTTTATTGAATCGATTCGAGAATTGCGCGATGTAGTATCGCGATATATCGCCGAATCGATTTTTTTTAACACCCCTAATATATATATATATATATATATATATATATATATATATATATATATATATCATTATCATTGAATTTAAATAAAACCAAGTTCATACTTTTTGGCACTAGACAAATCACTCATCAAATCGAAATTATGATGAATTCAATTGAAATAGAATGAAAACAAATTCTACTGATGATAAATTATGTTGGAAGCCACACATAGAAAATGTAAAAAAAGAAAATGCCAAAAATCATAGGGATACTCTATAAAACTAAGGATGTCCTGAACATGAAATGCTTATATACATTATACAGTTTATTATTATTACCATCCATCCATCCATCCATCCATTTTCTTGACCGCTTATTCCTCACAAGGGTCACGGGGGGTGCTGGAGCCTATCTCAGCTGGCTCTGGGCAGTAGGCGGGGAACACCCTGGACTGGTTGCCAGCCAATCGCAGGGCACACAGAGACGAACAGCCATCTACACTCACAAACACACGTAAGGACAATTCGGAGCGCCCAATTAACCTGCCATGCATGTCTTTGGAGTGTGGGAGGAGACCGGAGTACCCGGAAAAGACCCACGCGGGCACGGGGATTACATGCAAACTCCACCCAGGAAGGCCGGAGCCTGGACTCGAACCAGAGTCCTCAGAACTGGGAGGCAGACGTGCTAACCACTCGTTCACCGTGCCGCTTATTATTACCATATCTGACCTATATAAAACAAATACCAACCCTGTTTTCAAATTGCAAAAAAAGAGCCATAAGAATTATTAATCGATCAAAATATACAGAATCAAAACATCCACTATTTATTGAATTAAATGCAATGAAATTTTATGACGTGGTTGAGTTTAAAATTGCACAAATAATATACAAAGTACACAACAATCTACTCTGCCACAGTACTAAGAAGCTGTTTGAAATTAGAAACAGTCCTTAGGAGATAAGGGGTAAAGTGTTGACAAAAATAACAAAACAAGAAGAAATATTAGGTAAAGGTGTGTTTCTGTAAAAGGTGTTAATTTGTGGAATAATTTGGGAATTGACCTGAAAAGATGTGACTGTTGAATTTAAAAAAATCGTTTAAAAGCAAAGTAAAAAAAAAAAAAAAAAAACTTATGTCAGACAAGAGCATGAAAATTGTACATGTGAGTATGAGTATATGATTTATAAATGTATTATGATATATGTCTAGGAATTTCATGTACATATGTTGCTGGCAAATGTACGCATGTCTAAGTGCACTTGTATCCATGACCAGGTTTATACATTTTCTTTTTCAAAAATATTAACCTAGTATTGTATCAATAATGAAATAAGTCTAAATATATAATGTATAAGGGGTAGGACTAGATAAGTTTTTAACTTCTTCCTACTCCCTTTTGGGAGCAGCTGTGGCTACTTAAGTAGCTTACCGCCACGGATTATTTAGATTTCCCACCTTCATTGAATGCAGCC
This sequence comes from Festucalex cinctus, assembly GCF_051991245.1. Lineage (NCBI taxonomy): Eukaryota > Metazoa > Chordata > Actinopteri > Syngnathiformes > Syngnathidae > Festucalex > Festucalex cinctus. Next base: position 2,150,037 of record NC_135415.1, read on the forward strand.
TTTATCCACGGTAAAAGGACGGTCTCCGCTCATTGAAAAGCATTGTAATTTGATTCGTGTGATGATTATTTTTTTTTTGAAAATGTGATAAAATGATGTTTGACTTCGAAAATAACTATGGCTGGTTTGAATGCTAGTCACAGACAGGCAAAAGCAATCCAATCCGCCGTGGAAATAAAGCGCATTGCGGAAAGAGCAGAAATGCCCGGATGTTCATAGCATGGGAGTGAACCAACAAATGGGCAAGATATGGATTAATATTAACAAAACAGTGCAACCTTTTTGTGATTTTGACATTTTCAAGTGAGGGAAAAAAAATTGCAAATTGTTTGTTAGGCAACACAATGTTTGTGCACAAACAACAAAACATACAAGTATTAAATAATAGAGATCTGGTGCCCCCAACTGGCGACATGGATAACGCTCATCTTCGTAAACACAATTACAAATTATCATCCATTTATTAACATAGTTCATAACTTGGTCACCCTACTACGGATTTTGACTTTTAAAGTTAGATAGGCAGACAGAGTAAACGACCCATTACATGTCTGTTTTGGTATTGATGTAACTGCATCCAGTTTCAACTAGTTTAGGCTATATGATGTCTGGACTATATGATGTCAGGAATCCTTTATGCTATATGATGTTTGTTGATGTCAGGAACTATCTGTAATTACTGGGTTAACAGCCAATCAGAGATTTCCATGTCAGTACTGGTACTCACATGTGTAGCCACAACCAATGAGATTGATTGACTGTTTATATAAGAGTCTGAGAATTGTGTGTATTTCACTGGATTATTTTCCACCTGTTCCGGTGTACAGCGTCTCTAATTTTCGGTGCCTCTCGATGTGAATAAATAGATAAAATCTTATTTGTGTCTGCGCCTTTGGGATCCTACGGAGCACCTCTGGTGTCAGGGTCTGAATTATTATTATTTTTTTTGCTAATCTGTACCTACAGTTTAGTAAACTGTACCCACAGTTTAACAAGCTGAGCTGTGATTGGTTACTTGAGGCATTGTGATGTCATTTTCAGTTGACAGCAAGTTGCAAAATCTGTTTTCAAAGGTACTAATTGTACGGAAAAAATAATGAACGTATCAAATTAATTATAGACAAAATTGTAACTTTTTATTGTTATAATAGGCTAAATAAGTGAAGTATCCCTTTCAAGTCTACAGTTTAAGATGAAAAGAAGCAGCCATTCGCCGCTAATACTGCTGTCAAGCAACGACTCGAACGTTGCGTGCGCATGCGTATTACATAACGCCACAGAAGTACTAGACCGTGGGTGCGGTTTACTAAACTATGGGTACAGATTCGTAAACTGTGGGTACAGATTGTTAAACTGTGGGTACGGTTTACTAAACTGTGGGTACAGATGGTTAAACTGTGGGGACAGATTAGTAAACTGTGTGTACAGATTAGTAAACTGTGGGTACAGATGAGTAAACTGTGGGTACAGATTGTTAAACTGTGGGTACGGTTTACTGAACTGTGGGTACAGATTGTTAAACTGTGGGTACGGTTTACTAAACTGTGGGTACAGATGGTTAAACTGTGGGGACAGATTAGTAAACTGTGTGTACAGATTAGTAAACTGTGGGTACAGATGAGTAAACTGTGGGTACAGATTGTTAAACTGTGGGTACGGTTTACTGAACTGTGGGTACAGATTTTTAAACTGTGGGTACAGTTTGCTAAACTGTGGGTACAGATTGTTAAACTGTGGGTACAGATTAGTAAACTGTGGGTACAGATTAGTAAACTGTGGGTACAGATGAGTAAACTGCGGGTACAGATTGTTAAACTGTGGCTACGGTTTACTAAACTGTGGGTACAGATTTTTAAACTGTGGGTACGGTTTACTAAACTGTGGGTACAGATTGTTAAACTGTGGGTACGGTTTACTAAACTGTGGGTACAGATTTTTAAACTGTGGGTACGGTTTACTAAACTGTGGGTACAGATTGTTAAACTGTGGGGACAGATTAGTAAACTGTGTGTACAGATTAGTAAACTGTGGGTACAGATGAGTAAACTGTGGGTACAGATTGTTAAACTGTGGGTACGGTTTACTGAACTGTGGGTACAGATTTTTAAACTGTGGGTACAGTTTGCTAAACTGTGGGTACAGATTGTTAAACTGTGGGTACAGATTAGTAAACTGTGGGTACAGATTAGTAAACTGTGGGTACAGATGAGTAAACTGCGGGTACAGATTGTTAAACTGTGGCTACGGTTTACTAAACTGTGGGTACAGATTTTTAAACTGTGGGTACGGTTTACTAAACTGTGGGTACAGATTGTTAAACTGTGGGTACGGTTTACTAAACTGTGGGTACAGATTTTTAAACTGTGGGTACGGTTTACTAAACTGTGGGTACAGATTGTTAAACTGTGGGGACAGATTAGTAAACTATGGGTACAGATTGTTAAACTGTTGGTACAGTTTACTAAACTGTGGGTACGGTTTACTAAACTGTGGGTACAGATTTTTAAACTGTGGGTACGGTTTACTAAACTGTGGGTACAGATTGTTAAACTGTGGGGACAGATTAGTAAACTGTGGGTACAGATTTTTAAACTGTGGGTACAGTTTACTAAACTGTGGGTACGGTTTACTGAACTGTGGGTACAGATTTTTAAACTGTGGGTACGGTTTACTAAACTGTGGGTACAGATTGTTAAACTGTGGGGACAGATTAGTAAACTGTGGGTACAGTTTACTAAACTGTGGGTACAGATTGTTAAACTGTGGGTACAGATTAGCAAACTGTGGGTACAGATTGTTAAACTGTTGGTACAGTTTACTAAACTGTGGGTACAGATTTTTAAACTGTGGGTAAAGTTTACTAAACTGTGGGTACAGATTGTTAAATTGTGGGTACAAATTACTAAACTGTGAGTACAGATTGTTAAACTGTTGGTACAGTTTACCAAACTGTGGGTACAGATCGTTGAACTGTGGCTACAGATTGTTAAACCGTTGGTACAGTTTACTAAACTGTGGATACAGATTAGCAAAAAAAAATTTTTTTAAATCAGACCCTGACACTAGAGAGGCTCTGTAGGATCCAAACCTCTCAGTACACAACACAACATAAATAACTACCTGTATTATTTAACTGGATGAGTTGGATGACACTATCCAGGTTTGGAATGCACACAACATCAAACCATCTCCAAACCCGAATGTCCCCAATGGTCAACCCAATGTGAAGTATTCACTGCCTGAACTCAATGGAACAAGAGACCATGCACCACAGACCAAACCAGATGTATATATATTTTTAAAAACATTTTAACGGTGACTTCATAGTTTACATACAGTTACACAAAAAAAACCTTCATCAACATGTGTTTTTATTTGGTGGATTTATACTATTACAACAGAGGTGAACAAACACTACGATATTTAAAAATAAAAAAATAAAAAATTAAAAAAAAAAAAGTCAGGATTGAGAAACAGAAAGAGATAGAGAGTCCCATGATATCATGAGGTAAAATTAATCATGTCCATCCATGCACAATATTTTCCACTAAGAAAATAAAGACCCTAAGACCTAAGGGATTTTATCAGAGGCATTATTTGGACTTCTCTTCTTCCTTAAGAGGGTCAAGAGTGGCAAGCAAACACTTTCCTTTCTGAAGAGGGTAGCAGTTGAGAAAGAGCTCTCTAGGGACCTTACAGACAGCCCTCAAGTGATCCAGCCATTTATTGTTACACCCTTGATTTTCAAGGTGAGCTTTTGGGGAGACGCTTTTCAAGATAGACAATCACAACCCCAGAAAATAAGACAAATAAAAATACTCTACTCCCAGTGCAGGTTAAAGTTACTGTAAAAAATAAAATTAACTCATTCACTCCCAGCCATTTTCACTGAAGCAACCTCCTTCGCTGCTTTATTGGATTTTGACTGATTTTGCAAGAACCACAGAACATTTTGTTTGACTGCTATAAAACATGGAATTTACCAAAAGAAAGATTAGAATCTCTTCGTTCATCAGGAAAAAAAGTACATCTGTTTCCATTTTGCAGCAATTAGCATTACAATACAGCTATGTTTCATCAATTTTCACATTCCTGGTGAAAACAGTCAAAAAAAAAAAGCTTGTTGAAACATGCCCCTACTGATCTCTTTACTATGCTCCCACCTGCTGGCCATTTTTTTTTTTGGTAATATAATAACTACCATTGCTTTAAGCCACCTCTTCATGTCAAATGCTGCATCAAGGCCTTCTGTATGCTCTTGCATAAAAACACACACACACACACACACACACACACACACACACACACAAAAACCCCGTATAAATGCAGTTTTGGAAGTGAAGGACAAAGTAATAAAAACATATTTACACATTTTGGGTTTGAATGAATTACTCAAATAAAATAATAATAATAAATAAAATAAATCGCCAAGTTCAGGGGTAGGCAACCCTGGTCCCAGAGAGCCGCAGACCTGTGTGTTATAGATGTCTCCCTCTTTCAACATAGGTGAGGATTGGTATCAGGCTTCTGCAGAGCTTGCTGATGAGTTGATCATTTGAATTGAATAGAATATACATATATATATATTTTAACCCATTGTCTTGTTGGAAGGCCTCCCTCAGCATCAATCCATGGTTGCTGATATTATCAAATAGTGTCGCACAAATTCTATTTGACAAATATGGTCCTTTTCTTCTTTGAGGACGTTCTCCTATTTCAGGTTTTTCTCAACATCTACTTCCTGCTCGTCCACCACGGATTCCCCCGATCACACTCTTTTCTTCCTCTGACTTCTACCCTTTTGGTTGAAAGCAGGTGAACTTACCTGCTGCATTTTCGTGGCGTTCAAACCTGATCGGTTTGTCTACAATAAAGCAATCATGTGTTGAAACAGCTAATGTACGTGTGTTTAATCAACTGGCTCATGCTTGTGGTGATTTGTCAGTCAGTGCTTTGGAAGTGACATTAGACATATTTTGTGTCTAATGTATAAAAAATGTGTTCAGTGTTTGGCAAATCACTGTGTGTATTGTTCTGCAAAATGTGTTTAACCGACTTACATTGGTGAAAATCTGGTCCATCGTTTTGCTTATTCAGTGTAAGGTGTTGATAATTATGTAATTCTTTTGTTTTTAGGGTTTATACAATCGTAAAAAAAAAACTAAAAACAACAGTGTTGGTGTGTTAGGAGCAGGCTTCAGATTGTATTGGATTCATATCTTTAAAAAAAAAATAGTAATGTGGTAGTATAGAAAATCAGGTGGTGACCTTGGGGCCATTTTCTACAGGACATGCGGTGCCATTGAATGGCTGGACGCAGCAGGACTTGCAGGCACCTGGTCGGATGGTTTAGGAGCTCCACAATGCTGTCTGGGGGGTAATTACCACAAAGTATTCTTTGAAAAGACCAGATGGGGATGAAAACCCACCCCACCCTGTCATTTACAACAGAACCCCATTCAATTACACACTTAATCCACCCACTGGCTAGCTCGTTCAGAATCCGCTGTTGTTGTGCTTGTTTCTTTATGCTATCGCCCCCTCCTCCTGCTTAGATCGCGTAAGTGAGTAAGAGGGACAGTGAGAAAGACACAAGTGCCTCATTGGACACAAAAAGCATCACTCATTTTCAAATTGTTTCCACCAGAGCAAGTAACAGTAACATTTGTGCCTTCCCGTCTTTCTTTTATGCATTAGTGCTGGCTTGAAGTGTTGCTGCAGCTCTGAGAGGAAGATTTGCTGTGCAGAAGAGAGAAATAAACGAGGGGTCGGGGAAGTGATCATGGCACAGAACGAGCAAGACATTGACAAGGTCAAGTCAGAGTTCAAGGTTTGTGGTGGCACCAGCCTTGAGGGAGGAGGAGCGTGGATCAGGGATGGTTGGAGGGGGATTATCTGTGTGTGTGTGTGTGTGTGTGGGGTGTGTGTGTGTGTGTGTGTGTATATATATATATATATTTATATATATATATATATATATATATATATATATACATATATATATATATTAGGGGTGGGGCGATACGGGTAAACCACGATTTGATACTGTGACAATGTTTGACTCATGATATCGATATCACGATATATATATATACATATATATATATATTAGAGGTAGGGCTGGGTTTAAAATATTGATATATCGATATCGTATCAATACACCTTTTCATATCCGAATATCGATACATAAAACCATGTATCGATATATCGACCCCCCACCTCTGCTTTGTCAATTTATTTACACAGCATGTACTGTGGTTGTAATTGATTTAAATTATTATTTATTGTTTTTATTCGGTTATATAAGGTAACTGCAATGGACTCAATTCCAATGTAAATATTCATATTTTTACTCAAGCATTAAATTAGAGCAAGAAGTTTCTACTCTTTGCAGCATTGGCACTTTTGACTGTCTAAAATATGTGCTGCATCAATTCCGCAACTGGAAATATAGTTGCATGTTTTTCATCATTGAATCAGTCATTTCATAACAATTCCTAAACTTTTTTTAAATGAAAAATAGGTACTTTTCTGTAAAAAAAAAATTGTGTGACATTGATTTGCGTTGGTCGTTTTTCTGTCACTACATGGCATAATTGAGTTTGTAAGACAATGGTGACAGCTTAGTGCATTTTTAGAGCTGGCTAATTTTTAACATGAAGTAAATTGTGAAATTCTGCACATTTTAAAAACTGTAAAATACAACTTGACCCCAGTTCCCACAAATATGTGCATTGTTATTTAATTTATTACTGCTAAATTGTGTTACAGTTGCTCCTTTACACATGAATGTTTTTATTTTTGTTAATTTCAATACGGATGCGCAGTGAACTTAAATGACACAACTTTACTGGAAACGGACCATAAAAGATTGTTGTGTTCTTTTCATATTAAGAGCTCTCTAATTTTTTACATGAAGTAACTTGCAAACTTCTGCAAGTTATTAAAATTGTAAAATACATCTTGACGCCAGTCCCCACAAATACATGCATTATTATTGAAATTATTTCTGCTAAATTGCATTATAGTGACTAATTTTCACAACGACACTTTTATTTTGTTAAGTGTCGGATGCGCATTGATTGTAAATTGACTGCTATATTGCAAGCCAGAGAGAGAGGCGCCACTCTGCTGCAAGCGAGCCACGAGCGCTACTGTGTGTTACTGGAGCTGCTGAATAAAATATTCCTCACATCTAAAGAGCAAGTGGCTTGGGGGTCACTCCAACTGTCAAGATGGCCTCCATTAAGCTCTCACAGGGGTTTGAGCGTGCCCATGGACACCTCTTGGAGTATGGGGAGAGATTTGTCTCAAACATTTTCACACAAATAAATTCGTGATTTTCACGTGTTTTTGAGATCCACAAATACATCCGTGATTTTATGGAGAGAAATTTGTGTCTTTATTTTCAATCAAACAAAAAAGGAATTTGCAATCAAAAAAAAATTTCAATCAAACAAAAAAGGGATTTGCAATCAAAAAAAAATTTCAATCAAACAAAAAGGGGATTTGCAACCTCAAATAAATTTTAATCAAACAAAAAAGGGTTTTCATATAAAATAAATATTTGCAAACAAAAAAAAACATTTCAAACATGGATTTGTATTTTAATAAAATCTTTTGCAAACATTTTTTTCGTTTTGTTTGCGAATCTGTTTTTTGGTTGCGAATCTGTTTTTTGATTGAAACCTGTTTTTTGGTTGCGAATCTTTTTCTGTGTTGTGTGGGCGGGGTCCTCCGTTCAACCGATGATAGAAGCTAGGGGTGTTAAAAAAAATCGATTCGGCGATATATCGCGATACTACATCGCGCGATTCTCAAATCGATTCAATAATCGGCAGAATCGATTTTTTTTTTTTTTTTTTTTTTTTTTTTTTTTTTTTTTTGGGATTCACACCTTGAGCATGGAAGAATGTTATATGAACGGCACATTAAGCCTTAATATTTTTATTTTAATGCTGTTCAAATGTGAAACAGATTACAACCTCTATAAGACTGAAGTTTCAGATAAATAAATAATACATTTTCATATAAATCTTACACTCTACAAGCTTACTGATTAGTATTTTCTAAATTTGAATGAAAAAAATCGCAACAATCGACTTATAAATTCGTATCGGGATTAATCGGTATCGAATCGAATCGTGACCTGTGAATCGTGATACGAATCGAATCGTCAGGTACTAGGCAATTCACACCCCTAATAGAAGCCTTGTCATTGGTCAGCTTGGAAGCCGCTGCGACAACTTTCATTGGTCAGATAGGAATGGGGGTGTGACAATGTTCGTCTGACTATTTCCTGGTTCATTTTGTCCAGTCGCCGCCAGCATCGAGGTAAATATACCCCCCCCCCCCCTCACTTCTTGTTTTCCGTTTTGTTTATCTGACATTTATCTAAAAGCAACCCTTGATCTATCGTTTATCCGGTGATTTGTTCTAATCATTACAATTAACGTAATCACTCACTCAGCATTGCTTAGCCATGTTAGCTAGCTAGGTAACTGATGGTCCGATACATGATACATACATACATACATTTGTTTCACATACAGGCAGGGCTGGGAATCGAATTTATTTACACTAGCTGCTTCCCCTAAATCTTGGATGTTTGAAGTAGAGATTAAATTCGTGATAATTCTGTGATTATTATTTATTGGTCCTGGTTGTTTACTGTACGAGTCAGGTTGAAAAAGAGGGGGAACTCATGCACCGTCAAAGCGGTGACATTGCTACTACTAGGATCCAGGCCACGTAAACGTTTGATTTTGGTTAGTCTAGTCATGAATCGTGATGTTTTGTTGGTACGAGAAACGGCCCAAATAAACGGCCTGCTGAGATAGCTGTTATTATGCTTATTCCTGATTATTTTATTACATTACATCATTACATTAATAAAATGCTAATTATTAATCACTTATGAGAAGTTCTGGTCATTGAAATAAGTAGCCTCTGCTACATTTATTATGTCTTGAGTGTTTGAAATACAGAGGAAGTGACTGAGATTACGTAATATAAATACATTTAGTTCCTGTGATTGTTTCATTGTAGTTTTCCTGTTTCAATAATGTTCAAAACATGTGTCAAACATAACTTTGTCAGAATTTTTTTTTTTACATGTTTGGTACTTAATTCAAGCACACTTTTCTATACTTTTTAGATGCAGAAGATGAAGTTCGTGGTTGGTCACCTCTCTTCATGAGGTGATGCTGTGGATAACTGAGCAGGGCCACAAGCACCTGCTTATGTCAGACAGAGAGCAATTTAAAATATCAATAAACTTTGACCACAATTGTGAGGTACAAATGCCAGGTCACACATTATGTTACCCCCTGCACAAACACCATTACATTTCCAACTGCTCATATGAGTGATTACCATTCCTTTAAATCACATCTACTGACTGCTATCACCTTTGATGCCAGATTTGACACAGTGTAATTGAAAGGGCAAAAAAAAATAAAAAATCACATCCATTTCATTTTTTTGAGTAATTACAGGCTGTTCCTACCAAAATGTTTGTTTTAAGTTTAACAGTTCATTTTCTGAGCTTTCTTGATTTCTTGTTGGCAGGCCAATCATTTCTTGAGAAAAATGTCTGTATAAAATCTATAAAATGCTGAATAATTGACTGGTTGTTAGTTCATATGCATGCTTTTTTTATGAAATAAAAGTCAAACTGTTTTACACAGGAATTTATTTTCATTTTTTACATAAATTTAAATGACCCTTTGGGCCGCGAGACACTAGCACTAGAAGCAACATTGAGAGTCTGCAAATAAATGACGCGACCAAAACTCAAGGACTCCTTGTTTGGATTGATTTGCCGTAAAGCAACAAGTCTTTCCTCAGGTAAACGACAGTGGATGTCAGGTATAACGATCCCGTGTTCACCGTGATGGTCCAAGGGTAGTGTCTCTTCAGCTTGCTGGATCTGTAATATCAAATACATTTATGAAAGCTACAGTAACTCCAAGAACTTTTACTCATATAAAGTTTTTTCCTCTGGTTATGTACGCTTTTACCAGCAATAAAACTGCCTTGGCCTGCTCCTCTTACAGTAAACATGCATCTCGCTATGTCTACATTTTCTACCCCTTGGTCTGCTCGCACTCTAAAATAAAAAATCTAGTCAGTGTAATTGCAAAAGTACACCTACAACTCAGATTCCCCTTCTGTTTCAATCTGACTCATACAGTAAACAACCAGGACCAATAAATAATAATCACAGAATTATCACGAATTTAATCTCTACTTCAAACATCCAAAATTAAGGGGAAGCAGCTAGTGTAAATAAATTCGATTCCCAGTCCTGCTTGTATGTAAAGCGAATGCAAAGGTTTCTTTCGGAGTTAAAAAAAAAAAAAAAAAAAACCTTCATGCTAACCGCTATCCCAATGAGTCGTATATTTGTGTTTTGACTGCCAACAACATAGCTTCATGACTGACTCATGTATCGGACCATCAGTTACCTAGCTATCTAACATGGCTAAGCAATGCTGAGTGAGTGATTACGTTAATTGTAATGGTTAGAACAAATCACCGGATAAACGATAGATCAAGGGTTGCTTTTAGATAAATGTCAGATAAACAAAACGGAAAACTAGAAGTGTGTGTGTGTGTGTGTGGGGGGGGGGGGTTATATTTACCTCGATGCTGGCGGCGACTGGACAAAATGAACCAGGAAATAGTCAGACGAACATTGTCACACCCCCATTCCTATCTGACCAATGAAAGTTGTCGCAGCGGCTTCCAAGCTGACCAATGACAAGGCTTCTATCATCGGTTGAACGGAGGACCCCGCCCACACAACACAGAAAAAGATTCGCAACCAAAAAACAGGTTTCAATCAAAAAACAGATTCGCAACCAAAAAACAGATTCGCAAACAAAACGAAAAAAATGTTTGCAAAAGATTTTATTAAAATACAAATCCATGTTTGAAATGTTTTTTTTTGTTTGCAAATTTTTATTTTATATGAAAACCCTTTTTTGTTTGATTAAAATTTATTTGAGGTTGCAAATCCCCTTTTTGTTTGATTGAAATTTTTTTTTGATTGCAAATCCCCTTTTTGTTTGATTGAAATTTTTTTTGATTGCAAATTCCTTTTTTGTTTGATTGAAAATAAAGACACAAATTTCTCTCCATATGATTTTCACGTGTTTTTTAGATCCACAAATATACATGCCAAGGGTGTCAAACATAAGGCCCGCGGGCCGGATCTATGGAATCAGAATCTTGCCAATACGCGACACCTCGTAACTTCGGTTTGAATCTCTGAAAACATTTTTGTATGACTGAAAAGATGAATCGCCAAAAAATTGTTTTGAATCTCCAAAAATTTGTTTTTAATCTCCAAAAAATATTTTTTGAATGACTGAAAAATCACTGAAAAAGCTTTAAAAAAAAAAAAAAAAGCGAAGAAAAGACAGACATTTTTTTAAAGTATGACTTTACAGTGTTTCACCCACAAATTTTCAGAGGTTCAAAAAGCGTTTTGAACGTTTTGAAAACTTTGCTGGTGATTTGCCGATTTGAACCTCTGAAAGTTTGTGGGTGAAACACTGTAAAATTAAATTAGGGAAAAAAAGGTTGTCTTTTTGAATGATTTAATATGCTTTTTGGAGATTCAAACCCACTTTTCAGGTTTGGAAATATTTTTTCAACGTTTTGAGAACGTTCAGAGTTTACAGGTTTCAAAAACGGGAAACAAATAAATGCCTAGGGAGAACAATGCCAAAATGCCATTTTTGAAACTTGGCTGGTGACCGTTTTGAACCTCTGAAAATTTGTGGGTGAAACACTGTTAAGTCATACTTTAAAAAAAAAATGTCTTTTCTTCGTGTTTTTTTTTTTTAAAGCTTTTTCAGTGATTTTTCAGTCATTCAAAAATATTTTTGGAGAATCAAAACAATTTTTTGGAGATTCAAAACATTTTGTCAGTCATACAAAAATTGTTTTAGGAGATTCAAACTGAGGTTATGAGGTTTCAAACCGAGGTTACGAGGTTTCGAGTATTGGCAGGATTCTGATTCCATACGGATCAAGCCCGCAAAGAGGTTTAATCCGGACCGCGAGATGATTTTGGACAGTTAAAAAAAAAAAAAAAAGGAAAATTGTAATGTCGGACTAATTAATCAGTCAGCCACAATCAAAATATATAAAATTTCTAACTTCACAAGCAGTCCTTAGATGAGCAATGCAACTTGTACGGGGGAATCGTCCTGGGCGTCATTATTTTACACACAAAGTTAAAGTTACGGTTTGTTTAATTATTATTATTATTATTATTTATTTATTTGTATTTTATTTTTTTTAATTATATACCGACAAACGTGTTAAATAAGACACAAATTCAATTACTAGTGGTAACACAAATTAGATATGTCAAAGATTAGCGTCCTTGTAGCTCATTAACTGCGCCACGCAATGCATTCTGGGAACAATATATTTGTAAGCAAGTAGATTTAACAGGACTCAGTGTTGCCGCGTTCCATTTACATTTTTTTTATTTATTGGAACAACATGATTACAGTTTAAATCCATAATTTAGGGCTGGCACACAAATAGCGAAAATCTGCATATAATTGACGGCAATCTTTTTTTAAGTTATATACCATTATTTTACCGATGCGGCCCACTTGGTAATATATTTTCCTCCGTGCGGCCCCTGAGCTCACCTGAGTTTGACACCCCTGATATACAGGATTTTCATGTCTTTTTAAATTTTGTGCATTTTCCATGACTTTTGCTGGCGAGTTGTTGAAAGTGCTTTATCTGACCTTCCATAATGTGTTTATTTTGCACAAGTCGCGAAACAAAATGCAAACTTTGTTTTTTTTCTCTTAAGCTTGTTTTGCCTTCACTCGAAAGACACTCTTCTTCTGCTGTTAAAATTTATTCTTCTATGCCACAAAGCAGCAGCTCTGATCTGTATATATTACTGGCTAGCCAATAGACCAAGAGTACTTGCCATACGATCCTATACATTTACAATATCAAAATTGGAGAACATTTGAGACAGTCCTTCGTAGAAAGAGGAAGATTTCTGATGTTTGAAATGTGTTAAACATAAACAACAGGTGTTTACAGGAGGAAACTTTTTATTAAAAAATATAACTGTAATTCAACAAATGATGCCTCTGCCAAATCTAATCTTGGGGTCTAAGGAACTGAGCGCTAAAAAAAAAAAAGTGGCTCAGTTCCTCAGACCCCAATAGATTTGGCAGAGGCATCTTTTGTTGAATTACAGTTATTACAGTTTTTTTACGATTACATAGACACTAAAAACAAAAGAAATACATAATTATCTACACCTTACACTGTAGGAGCAAAACCCTGGGGCAGATTTTCGCCATTGCAACCACAAAGTCAGCCTCACACTTTTTTCAGAAAAACACACAAGACAATGGGTTTAAAAAAATAAATAAATAAATAAATAAATAAATAAACGAGAACATTTCCTACGATGTTGATATTTGCTGATCAGATCCAACTAGGCCAGGGATAGGCAACCCTGGGCCTCTTCAAATTCGATTTGAATTCTATCCGATTCTCATCAGCAAGCTCTGGAGAAGCCTGATATCCATCCTCACCTATGTTGGAGGAAGGAGACATCAAAAACACACAAGACTGCGGCTCTCTGGGACTACCCTTGAACTCCGCGATTTTATTTTATTTTAATTATTTTTTTTTTTCATTTTATTTTTATTTTATTGTATTTTTTTTATTTGTTTACAATAACTTTAACCGCTACTGGGAGTACAGTTTTTTTATTTGTCTATTTTTTGGGGTTGTGATTCTCTATCTTGAGTATATAGCGAGTAGACTTGGTCTATTGGCTATCAAGTAATATATACAGATCAGAGCTACTGCTTAGTGGCGTAGAAGAAAAAAAATTAACAGCAGAAGAGTGTCTTTCGAGTGAAGGCAAAACACGTTCAAGGGAAACAAACTAAGGTCGCATTTTATTTCGCAATTTGTGCAAAATAAACACAATGGAAGGTCAGATAAAGACTTGATTTCTGTTTTTCAGTGTCCAATTTTAAACGAGAAGCGTCTCGTTCTCATTCAATTGAAACAGCAACACTGCCTCCCCGTAGACGGAGTAGGAACGGGCCTGCGACACGTGAATACCTGAGGGCTTGCGCGTGTGAAAATATCGAAAAACAGCATGATGTTTGTGTTACGCCCGGCTCGTCAAGGGGAAGGGAAGTAACACAATAACAGAAAATATATAGTAGATAAACACGGGGTCGACTTTAACATCTGAGTAGTTTAATTGAAGTTTCAGGCAGGGGTTTGACAAGGGAGTGAAAGTGGAAGGTGAACAAATAATAACTGCATTTGACAGAACTGACAGAACGTAGGAGAAACAACAATAACCAAAAGGGGAATAATACAAGGATACACAAGAGCACAAAATGGGTTACCCAGCTCACGGGTCTAGCGAGTGTCTCACACCAATAGCAAAACGAAAGAGACACGAACGAGGCGAGCTGCACTGAGAAGTTCCAGCCGCCCCGAGGAGCGGCAATGCAGTGCTTTTTATTGTGGAGCAGTCCGGCCAGGTGGTAGTCGGCGATTGGCGGAGAGGGCTGGAGCTGCTCCACCGAGGGCGTAGGGGCGGACGACCACCGCCCAGGACGTCGCGCCAGCACATCCGTCCAATCAGCGCGTCGCGCTGGCACAGTCGTCCCATCAGAGCGTCGCGCTGGCACAGTCCAATCAGCGCGTCGCGCTGGCACAGTCGTCCAATCCGGGTGTCGCGCTGGCGCATTCAAACTGCAGTACCATTATACGGGCACCAGCCGACACAAACACACACATACATACTAGGAGAGCGTAGCCGGCGGCGGGCCCGAGCCGCCAGCCGTAACACTCCCCCCCTTAAGATACAAGTCAAAGTACATCAAATAAACACCGTGCAACAAAACATACCTACAACCTGGACAGGGCATCAGCAAAAACGTTTTCCGATCCCTTTTTATGGCGGATGGTGAGGTTGAAGTCCTGTACTAGCAACGCCCACCGCATAAGTCGTTGATTGTGGTTGTACATGCGTGACAAAAAAGACAAGTAGGTTATGATCGGTATGCACAGTAATCGGCAAAGAGCTGGACCCAAGGTATACCTCGAAGTGTTGGAGAGTGAGCAATAGAGACAGCAATAGAGATACCAAGCAAGGCGAACTCCATGCACTAAAGCTATGTTTGGCCAATCCGTTTTTCAATAGGTATTCAGCTTCTTGTTTCATAAGAAGGCGTTTGGTGGGATTTACCCGATAGGAACGTTGACGGATAGGTTTTGCATCCGGTACGTCAATATGTTTTGGGGGCGGGCCACTTTTGGCCGTTTCTATGTTTGGTTCGCGGGGATGATATTGTTTTAGCATTTTTATGTGGCATATACGGGTTTTTCGTTTCCTGTCCGGCGTACTAATTACATAGTCAGTTTTATTAAGTTGTTGTTGCACCATGTAAGGACCGGAGAACTTTGCAGATAACGCGCCACTCGAAACAGGAAGTAACACGAGTACTTTATCACCTACCTTGAAACTATGGTTCACAGTTGTTCTGTCAAAACGACTTTTCATTTTTGACTGAACGTTTGCAAGGGAGGATTTGGCTATTTCGTTAGCCTTCAGGAGACGAGTGAATGTTGGAGATTCAGCCTGGATCCGGGATGCGGTCATTGACTTTTTAGAATCAGGTATAAAATGGGGTGAGTCAGACATGGTAGACGCAAAAATACTATCACACAAATCAATATCAGGATTTTTCCGGGCTTGCGCGCGCGTGAGGGCACAGATGGGGTATAGTTCTGGGGGACCCTCATCGTGTCTTTGAGGGGAATCTACTACCTGCAGGGCTGGAGTAACTTTACCCCCGGCTATATCATTTCCCATTAACATTTGTATTCCCTCGATGGGCAACTCGGGACACACCGCAAGTGGGAAAAATCCGGTAATGAGATCAGATTGTACGTGAATAAGGTGAACCGGCTGAGGAATATATCCCATCTCTATCCCCCGCAGTACCGTCCCATAACCACATGCTGACTCGGGAGAAAAGGGCAGTGCGCTGGCTAAAATAACTGATTGTGAACCCCCGGTATCTCTAAGAATATGGATGGGGCGCTGGTCAGAGGCTTTTCCCGAAAAAGAAACGAATCCCTGAAAAATAAATGGTTTAAAACAAGGGTCAGGATTTTTGGTGGCGTCGGGTACTAAGGTGCACGGGTCTGATTTAATCAACCCGACGCCTTTTGGGTTTAAAGCGGGCTGACCCACTTTACGTTTTAGCGCGGGGCAGAACGCGATGACATGCCCAGGTTTGTGGCAGTAATAACACTCTCGGTCAGTGTTTTTGACTTTATCGGCAGCGGGTTTCTCAGCAGAACCCGTAAATGGAACACGAGGTCTGTCTACATAAACATTAAATACATTTTTGTGTGTCAGGACAAACTCGTCGGCCAAAACAGCGGCTTCGGCGAGGGTTTTCACTTTTTGTTCGTTTAGATATACCACCACCCGGTCAGGGAGAATTTTCTTAAAGTCCTCAAGCAAGAGCAGCTCCCGTACAGTAGCGAGAGTATCGGCTTTGGCTGAGTAACACCACTTGTCAAAAAGGGTTCCCTTCTCCCTGGCAAACTCGACGTAGGTGCGGTTTGGGGCTTTTTTGTAGTTCCTAAATTTTTGACGGTAGGCTTCAGGTACGAGTTCATATGCGCGTAAAATAGTTGCTTTCACCGTTTCATAGCATAAGCTATCCTCCAGTGGCAACGCAGCAACCACTTCCTGGGCTTTTCCCTGTATCTTGCATTGTAACAAGAGAGGCCAAACTTCACGCGGCCACTGCAGGGCCGTTGCAATGCGCTCGAAAGCGAAAAAATATGCATCCACCTCGCTTTCTCTAAAAGCGGGCATGAGGGGAAGATATTTGCCTACATCGAAAGCGGAGCAGGGTTGAGAGGTGGAAGGCGGGGCTGCAGCAGGACCGGGGCTCGGGAGGCCACGCTGAGCTTCAAGCTCCAGCCGTTTAAATTTAACAGCTTTATCCGCCTCAATTTCCATTTTCCGAACCTCCAACTCAACATGGGCTTTTCTTGCACTCTCCCGTTCCTCGGCCTCTATTCTGAGGCGGGCTAGGCGCACTTTCAGCCGCGCCTCAGTAGACGAGTGGCCGGTTGTCCCACTGGATGAGCGGTCTAAACGAGAGCGAAGGAACGGTTGATCGGGCCGTCCATCACCCTCGGACTTTGCCTCAGCCATGGGGGGGCCCAGGACGGGCCTCGTACTGTCCTGAGGAGGTGTTGTGAACCCTGTGTTGGGTGGAGGGAGTGGTTCCTCTGCTGGCAAAGTGCCCAATTCCACCAACCCCTCCCTGACAAGGGCTTTCAATGCATCCTTTCGAATTTGGCTCGGAACAAAAATAGAAAAATGTTCCGCAATTTCTATTAGGTCCACTTTCCTACAATTGGGCAGATCCTCCATTGAGGGATTTAATAAAAACTCTCTTAAATCAAAAGACGCCATCTTTGGCCTGTCCGGTTACAATTAATGTATATTTAATAATGTTTGTCCCCTACCCGGAAATTAAATCTACTATTATTATTGTCGCGGGAGTTTGGCTCCGGGATGAGCCCCCAATGTGTTACGCCCGGCTCGTCAAGGGGAAGGGAAGTAACACAATAACAGAAAATATAGAGTAGATAAACACGGGGTCGACTTTAACATCTGAGTAGTTTAATTGAAGTTTCAGGCAGGGGTTTGACAAGGGAGTGAAAGTGGAAGGTGAACAAATAATAACCGCATTTGACAGAACTGACAGAACGGAGGAGAAACAACAATAACCAAAAGGGGAATAATACAAGAATACACAAGAGCACAAAATGGGTTACCCAGCTCACGGGTCTAGCGAGTGTCTCACACCAATAGCAAAACGAAAGAGACACGAACGAGGCGAGCTGCACTGAGAAGTTCCAGCCGCCCCGAGGAGCGGCAATGCAGCGCTTTTTATTGTGGAGCAGTCCGGCCAGGTGGTAGTCGGCGATTGGCGGAGAGGGCTGGAGCTGCTCCACCGAGGGCGTAGCGGCGGGCGACCACCGTCCAGGACGTCGCGCCAGCACATCCGTCCAATCAGCGCGTCGCGCTGGCACAGTCGTCCCATCAGAGCGTCGCGCTGGCACAGTCGTCCAATCAGCGCGTCGCGCTGGCACAGTCGTCCAATCCGGGTGTCGCGCTGGCACAGTCGTCCAATCCGGGTGTCGCGCTGGCGCATTCAAACTGCAGTACCATTATACGGGCACCAGCCGACACAAACACACATATACATACTAGGAGAGCGTAGCCGGCGGCGGGCCCGAGCCGCCAGCCGTAACAGTTTGTCACAAAAATAAATGCACGTGTGACGATCCAAAACGCACTTTCGACAACTCATAAACAAAAGTCATGGAAAATGCACACACAAAATTTAGATGATGTGTGAAAATGTCGGATATATTTGTGCATCTGAAAACCATGTGAATCTAAAAAACACGTGAAAATCACAAATTTAATGTGTGAATATTTTTAAGACAAATCTCTCCCCATATTGGAGCGCTGGAGCAATCCAGCGCATTGCTAATTGCTAACCGAGCATTTTTACGTGCCAGATGCATACTATGCCCACGTTAACCTCTGAAAATCTTTTTTTTTTTTTTTTAAATGATCGCACCAATAATTTGTACTTTATGAATGAATTACGTCATTGTCGTCCTCTCTGCTCTGTACAGCTTAATGGCGCTAAATGAGGACAACGCTTCTGCACCTCTCGGTCCAACCTCACTTTTTGATAATGTCATCTTTCTCGCAACTATTATTATACTACGGAGCCCCTAAGGTGACATGGTAGAAAAAAAACAACTTTGTGTTACCTCGCAATCTTTGCTTTTGGTCACATGGCAGATGACCCGGAAGTGTTTACGGTAGTGTTGTGTCAGTCACGACCGATTCGTTCTTTAGAACGAATCTTTTCAGTGAACGTGAGTGAACGGGTCACTTCTTGAAGTGATTTGTTCTTCTCTCAGTTCATTTGAGAGCAGCCACGCTCATGCCGTCAGTCTTCGCGAACGACTAATCAGAAGCTAGCGTCAGATGTGGGCGGGATTTTACAACACATGCAGCCTCACTATTGGTATTCAGGAACGAGTCACAGAGGAAGCTTCCCGTTTGCGAACTCGAAGACGTGAACGGATCAGTGAGTGAACGAGTCAGTGGGTGAACATGTTGCCATTTCCGGTTCAGGAACGAATCAGTGAATGAATGTGTTGCAGGAACAAACGATTCAGTGAATCGAGTGTTGCAGCGGTTGCCATTTCCGGTTCGCGAACGAGTCAGTGAGTGAACGTGCTACCTCCATTTCCCGTTCGCGTACGATTCATTGAGTGAACGTACTGCCATAGCAGTTCAGTGAGTGATTGTAGTCTTGCCACGAGTGATTCACGATTTGCCAAGGAAGGAACTACTCACAAGAAATGCCACTACTTCCGTGCTGGCGGGGACAAGCTTTCGTTATCATGTGTTTCCCCAAGGTAACAGCTAATGTGGTGTCCGTCCACGTACTGGGTTGGGGCAAAGCGCATAAAAACAAAATAGAGCGGTGACAGTCACTCTCTCACCAGCACATGAGAGTGTGCCCCGCGCTGCAGCAGCGGGGAGAAGACGTTGTTGGGGATATCTTTCACGGATTTATGATCCGGTCGCTGCTCGGGCCCTATTGTTTTTGTAAAAATTATTAGGGCCCGAGCAGCGACCGCTGCGAGGTCCCTATTGTTTTTCGTTCAAATTATTAGGGCCCGAGCAGCGACCGCTGCGAGGTCCCTATTGTTTTTGTAAAAATTATTATTATTATTATTATTATTATTAGGGCCCGAGCAGCGACCACTGCGAGGTCCCTTTTGTTTTTATAAAAATCATTATTATTAGGGCCCGAGCACCGACCGCTGCGAGGTCCCTCTTGTTTTTGTAAGAATTATTATTATTCTTCCGCTTCTTCTTCTTCTTCTTTATTCTCCGCAAACGATCACATTTTTGAGGACCTAAACATTTACGAAAACTCACCAAACTTTGCAATCTCTCCGGGCCCGGCGAAAAATTTTATATTATGTTGTTGCCATAACAACGCAACTCTATAGCGCCCCCTAGCGTAGAAAAATAAAAACCAATCCCGGCCCGTTTGACCTAGAGCTACGAAAATTGGCAAGCACGTGTAGCACCCCGAGACGCACAAAAAAGTCAGTGTAAGCCATTTCCTAAAATGTACAGGAAATGAGCTATGAATTTTTGAATGTCCAATTTTGGCCCATTTTGGCACATTCACTGTGGTCATGGTTTTTCACCCTTTGCAAACATTTTTCATCCAGTTGACTTCAAACGTGCCATGTATCATCTCAAGACCCGAGACAACAACTGGGCAAAAAATCTTGACTTTTTGAAATACTATATGACGGGGGCGGGGCATCAAAAATTGCCTTTAAAATTTCATTCATCCAGAAAGACAAACTGCTAAATAACTCCTATGGACAAGCTCCAAAAAATCTCAAACTTCTCATGCAACTTAATAGTCATGGCCTGAAAACATCTATACAATCAAATTCAGTTACACATTTAGCGCCACCTAGTGGTGACAATAAATGTCATACTTTACATTTTTAGCTACTGTGCCGAGCTCGTTGAAGGGATCCAGTTGTAAATTGGTCAGAAAAGCCTTAAGATGATGATCATGCCCCACACCGAATATTGTAACTTTTCGCCAAAGGGCGTGGCCGTTACGGTGCCGCAAAATCTGAAGATTTTTCGTGACAATAAAAGTTGTTTTAACTTGACCCAGATGATCCTATCTTCTCAAAATTTCACACATTTGATGAGAGTCCAGCCCTTAAGACATCTACGAACTTATATTTCATCTTACTTATAGCGCCACCTAGTGGCAATTTTTTTTCTTACGAATTTTCTTCTACGTTTTTCTCCAACCACGTTTACTGGACCTACCTCATATTTGCTCAGATGAGGGTTTCGGCCTTCATGATGTCACAACACGAAGTTTGTGAGTTTTCGCGTATCGCTGTGGGCGTAGCTAAGCGCTGTTCGCCAAGAAAACAACGCCAATTTTGAGGGCCGAAACATGCACAGAAACTCATGAAACTTGGCGCACACATCTGGCCTGGCAAAATGAGCAATATTTTATCGTGGATTGTGCTATTTTTACAAAAATGACTCAATAGCGCCCCCTAGAAATTTTTAACGAAGCAGCCCCGGTTGTACGTTTAAACAAGATCTTTGGAAATTTTTAGGTGTATGGGGGAGCCCAAGACCTACAAAAAAGTCTCCTGGACCCATGTGCTAAAATGAACAGGAAGTGAGCTACGAATTTTTGAATGTCCCATTTTTGACGATTTTTGCACATTTACAGGGGGCATACTTTTGCCCACTTCTCCGACACGTTTCATCCGACTGACTTCAGACTTGACCTGGACCATGTCAAGACCTGAGCCAACGACAAAATACCGTAAGTGGGGTTGTTTTTTTTGTTTTTTTTTATGCCTCAAGGACTAGGTGGCGCTGTATCAGACCGTTCCAAACATATGTACTTTTTTATTTTGTTTTATTTATTTTTGATAGCCTCTATGGACAATAAAAGCAACATCGTGCAATGAGTACGAGCGATGACGGGTATATATACTTTTGCAAAAAATACCAATCAGGTCAACTCATTCCCTAAAAATAAAAAAGGACGCTGATTTTTGCAGATCTTAACAATCACCAAAACCCATTGAGCTTGACACACACATCACACCTGGCAAAAAAAATCCACATGTAAAGGTTTATCATGCCATGTTAAAAGAAATTTTGCTCCTAATGTGCGAGTACCCCAACGTGCAAATACCCCAACGTGGCCCGGGCTGCGAGGGCCCGAGCAGCGACCGCTGCGAGGTGCCTATTGTTTTTGTAAAAATTCTTCTTCTTCTTCTTCTTCTTTATTCTCCGCAAACGATCGCATTTTTGAGGACCTAAACATTTACAAAAACTCACCGAAATTTGCACACTCTTCGGGCCCGGCGAAAAATTTGATATTCTGATGTTGTCATAACAACGAGACTCTATAGCGCCCCCTAGCATAAAAAAATAAAAACCAATCCCGGCACGTCTGACCGAGAGCTACGAAATTTGGCAGGCCCTTGTAGCACACCGGGACGCACAAAAAGTCAATTGGGACCAAGTAGCAAAAATGTACAGGAAGTGAGTTATGAATTTTTGAATGTCCAATTTTGGCCCATTTTTGCACATTCACTGTGGTCATACTTTTCCCCCCTTTTTGCCAACAGTTTTAATCCCATTTACTTCAAACTCGGGATGTATCATCTCAAGACCTGAGACAACAACTGGGCAAAATATCTTGACTTTTCGGAATACTATATGACGGGGGCGGGGGATCAAATATTGGCTTTAAAATTTAATTTGTCCAGAAAGACAAAATGCTTAATAACTCCCATGTACAAGCTCCAAAAAATCTCAAACTTCTCATGCAACTTAATAGTCACGGCCTGAAAACATCTATACAATTAAATTCAGTTATACATTTAGCGCCACCTAGTGGTGACAATAAATGTCATACTTTACGTTTTTAGCTACTGTGCCTAGCTCGTTGAAGGGATCCAGTTGAAAATTGGTCAGAAAAGCCTTAAGAAGTTGATCATGCCCCCCACCGAATATTGTAACTTTTCGCCAAAGGGCGTGGCCGTTACGGTACCGCAAAATCTGAAGATTTTTCGTGACAATAAAAGTTGCTTTAACTTGACCCAGATGATCCTATCTCCTCAAAATTTCACACATTTGATGAGAGTCCAGCCCTTAAGACATCTATGAACTTATATTTCATCTTACTTATAGCGCCACCTAGTGGCAATTTTTTTTCTTACGAATTTTCTTCAACATTTCTCTCCAAACACGTTAACTGGACCTACCTCATATTTGCTCAGAAGAGGGTTTCGGCCTTCATGATGTCACAACACGAAGTTTGTGAGTTTTCGCGAAACGCTGTGGGCGTGGCGAAGCACTGTTCGCCAAGAAAACAACGGCGATTTTGAGGGTCTAAACATGCACAGAAACTCATGAAACTTGGCACACACATCTGGCCTGGTAAAATGAGTAATATTTTATCATGTATTGTGCTATTTTTACAAAAATGACTCAATAGCGCCCCCTAGAAATTTTTAACGAAGCAGCCCCGGTTGTACGTTTAAACAAGATCTTTGGAAATTTTTAGGTGTATGGGGGAGCCCAAGACCTACAAAAAAGTCTCTTGGACCCATATGCTAAAATGAACAGGAAGTGAGCTACGAATTTTTGAATGTCCCATTTTTGCCGATTTTTGCACATTTACAGGGGGCATACTTTTGCCCACTTCTCCTACACGTTTCATCCGACTGACTTCAGACTTGACCTGGACCATGGCAAGACCTGAGCCAACGACAGGGGGAAAAATCTTGACTTTTCGAAATACTATATGATGAGGGCGGGGCATCAAAATTCGTGTTTTGCACTGAAAAAGGATATGCTTTATAACTCCCCGGTGCATGCTCCAAAAAATCCCAAACTTGACATGTATGTTTATAGTCAAGGCCTGAAGCTATCTATATGACAACATTCAGTTATATATGCAGCGCCACCTAGCCCTTGAGGCATGAAAAAAAAAATACCCCTCTTACGGTATTTTTACAAAAATTGTAAACTCATTCTCAGTGTGATAACTAAGTCATTTATGAATATTCTTTTACTTTCCACCACTCAAAATGTTCACAGGCATCAGACCTATCCAAACATAAGTACAGTATTTTTTATTTAGTTTTATTTATTTTTGATTGCCTCTATGGACGTTAAAAGCAGTATCGTGAATGAAGGATATGCTTAATAACTCCCCGGTGCATGCTTCAAAAAATCCCACACTTGACATGTATATTTATAGTCAAGGCGTGAAGGTATTTCTGTGACAAAATTCAGTTATAAATACAGCGCCACCTAGTCCTTGAGGCATAAAAAAAAAAAAAACAGCCCCACTTACGGTATTTTGTACAAAATTTGTGAACTCATTGTAAGTGTAATAACTAAGTCATTTATGAATATTCTTTTACTTTTTCCACTACTCAAGATGTTCACTGGTATCAGACCGATCCAAACATATGTACTTTTTTATTTTGTTTTATTTATTTTTGATAGCCTCTATGGACAATAAAAGCAACATCGTGCAATGAGTACGAGCGATGACGGGTATATATACTTTTGCAAAAAATACCAATCAGGTCAACTCATTCCCTAAAAATGAGAAAGGACACTGATTTTTTCAGATCTTAACAATCACCAAACCCCATTGAGCTTGACACACACAGTGCCAGTACCCCAATGTGCGAGTACCCCAACGTGCAAGTACCCCAACGTGCAAATACCCCAATGTGGCCCGGGCTGCGAGGGCCCTTTATAGCTGCTCGCAGCTCTAGTTATTAGGGCCCGAGCAGCTACCGCTGCGAGGTCCCTATTGTTTTTCGATCGTATTATTATTATTATTATTATTATTATTATTATTATTATTATTAGGGCCCGAGCAGCGGCGGCACCGGCGGTGGCGCCGCTGCGAGGCCCTATTGTTTTTGGAGGAATTCTTCTTCTTATTATTATTCTTCTCCGCAAACAATCGCATTTTTGAGACACTAAACGTGAACGAAAACTCACCAAACTTTACACGCACATCAGGCCTGGCGAAAAATTTGATATTTTAAAGTCGCCATACATGATAACAGAAAAATGGCTCTGTAGCGCCACCTACATAGGTTTAACGGATCCCTGTCCCGCTACGATTGTCCTACGGCTACGAAAATTGTGTGGCACCTGTAGCACATCCAGACGAACAAAAACGTCTTTGATAGTTGTACCCTAAAATAGACAGCAAGTGAGGTATGATCATTTGAATGTCCAATTTTGGCCTATTTTTGCACATTTACAGGGGTCATACTTTTGCCCACTTCTCCTACACGGTTAACCCGACTGAATTCAAACTTGGGATGTACCATCTCAACACCTGGGACAACACCATGGTAAAAAATCTAAAGTTTTTTACATAAAAAAAACCTCTTTGATGTGTGTACCCTAAAATAGACAGAAAGTGAGGTATGATCATCTGAATGTCCAATTTTGGCCCAGTTTTGCACATTTACATGGATCATACTATTGCCCGCTTCTCCTACACGGTTAACCCGATTGACTTCAAACTTGGGCTGTACCATCTCAACACCTGGGACAACATCATGGTAAAAAATCAAAAAATTTTGACCTACTATATGACAGGGGTCAGGCATCAAATTTAGAGTTTCAAAACTCTTACTAAACGTAGTATTGCCGGTTGTACGTTTAACCTAGAGCTACGAAAATTGGTACACATATGTAACAGACTATGATCTACAAAAAAGTCTGTTGGTGCCATATGCTAAACCCAACAGGAAGTCCGCCAGAGGCGGGGCATCAAATTTCGCTTTTCAAAATTCTTACTTAAAGAAGCATTCCCGGCTGTACGTTTCACCGAGAGTTACCAAAATTTGAAGACATATGTAACAGCCCTCAAGGTACAAAAAACTCTTTTTGAACCATGTGCTAAACCTAACAGGAGGTCCACCATTTTCATTTCGTCGCACGCTGTTGTCGTGGCATGCACTTTTTGCAAAGGAAGAAAATCCTTCTTAATGAAGCATTCCCAGTTGTACGAAGCAGCTAGAGCTACGGAAATTTGTAGACATATGTAACAGCCCAAGATGGACAAAAAAAAGTCTCTTGGTGCCCTGTGCTAAACCCAACAGGAAGTCCCCCAGGGCCCAGGCATCACATTTTGAGCTAAAAAACTCCTCTTTAACAAAGCATGCCCGGCTTTACGTTTTACCGAGAGTTACCAAAATTTGAAGAGGTATGTAACAGCCCTCGAGGTACAAAAAACTCTTTTTGAACCATTTGCTAAACCTAACAGGAAGTCCGCCATTTTGATTTACTTTGGAACGCATTGCCATTTTTTTGGCCATTTCATAGGGGTCTTATTTTAACGAACCCCTCCTTCAGAGTTTATCCGATCATCTTCAAACTTGGTGTGATTCATCTTCAGATGTTGAAGATGAAAAGTTATTGAAAGCTTTTTATTTCGTCGCACGCTGTTGTCGTGGCATGCCCTGTTTGCAAAGGAAGAAAAATCCTTCTTAATGAAGCATTCCCACTTGTACGAAGCAGCTAGAGCTACGAAAATTTGGAGACATATGTAACAGCCCACAATGTACAAAAAAAAGTCGTTGAGTGCCATGTGCTAAACCAAATAGGAAGTCCGCCATTTTGATTTACGTTGGGATTTGTAGCCATTTTTTGTGGCCTTTTTTAGGGGTAATATTTTAATGAACTCCTACAAAATTCATCCGACCGTCTTCAAACTTGGTGTCTTTCATCTTAAGATGTTTAAGATGCAAAGTTATCGAAAGTTTTTTAGTTTGTCGCACGCTGTTGCCATGGCGATGCATTGTTTGCCAAGTAAAGTGCTGCTTATTTTTTTTTGTCTATACGTGTGAAAACTCATGACACTTTGCACACACATCAGACTTGTAATGAACATGAATTTTTAGAGATTTCTTGTGCTATTTGCAATAAATCGCGCCCTCTAGACATTTTTACGGAGCATTTCCGATTGTATGATTCAAGCGCTATATAACTAATGACTTGACCTAGATTTGTGAAAACTGGGAGGCATACCTATTAGCCTAAGACCTACAAAAAGTATTCTGTAGCCGTATGCTAAACCTAAAAGGAAGTCCGCCATTTTGAATTTATTTTGGGAATTGCACACCATATTTTGCGTTTTGATTAAACTTTGCACACACAAGGCTTGTCAAAAACATTTTAGATGGTCCTTGTCCTATTTGACAGTACCCCAACATGCCAGTACCTCGACGTGCAAGTACCCCAACGTGGCCCAGGTTGCGAGGGCCCTTTATAGCTGCTCGCAGCTCTAGTTATTAGGGCCCGAGCAGCGGCAGCGGAGGTGCCGCTGCGAGGCCCTATTGTTTTTGTAGGAATTCTTCTTCTTCTTATTATTATTATTATTATTATTAGGGCCCGAGCAGCGACCGCTGCGAGGTCCCTATTGTTCCTGAAGGAATTCTTCTTCTTCTTCTTCTTCTTCTTCTTCTTCTTTTTCTTTGTTATTATTCTTTTCCGCAAACAACCACGTTTTTGAGGCACTAAACATGAACGAAAACTCACCAAACTTTACACGCAGATCGGGCCTGGCGAAAAATTTGATATTTTAAAGTCGCCATACATGATAACAGAAAAATGGCTCTGTAGCGCCACCTACATAGGTTTAACGGATCCCTGTCCCGCTACGATTGTCCTATGGCTACGAAAATTGTGTGGCACCTGTAGCACATCCATATGAACAAAAACCTCTTTGAAATGTGTACCCTAAAATAGACAGGAAGTGAGGTATGAGTATTTGAATGTCCAATTTTGGCCCATTTTTGCACATTTACAGGGGTCATACTTTTGCCCGCTTCTCCTACACGGTTAACCCGATTGACTTCAAACTTGGGCTGTACCATCTCAACACCTGGGACAACATCATGGTAAATAATCTAAAGTTTTTGACATACTATATGACGGTGGCGGGGCATCAAATTTACAGTTTCAAAATTCGTACTTAACAAAGCATTGCCGGTGGTACGTTTAATTGAGAGCCACGAAAATTGGTACACATATGTAACAGGCTATGACCTACAAAAAACTCTTTTTCAACCATATGCTAAACCTAACAGGAAGTCCACCATTTTGATTTATTTTGGAACGTGTTGCCATTTTTTTGGCCATTTCATTGGGGTCTTGTTTTAACGAACTCCTCCTACAGTGTTTATCCGATCATCTTCAAACTTGGTGTGATTCATCTTAAGATGTTGAAGATGAAAAGTTATTGAAAGCTTTGTATTTCGTCGCACGCTGTTGTCATGGCATGCACTGTTTGCAAAGGAAAAAATATATACTTAAAGAAGCATTCCCATTTGTACGAAGCAGCAAGAGCTACGAAAATTTGTAGACATATGTAACAGCCCAAGATGTACAAAAAAGTCTCTTGGTGCCCTGTGCTAAACCCAACAGGAAGTCCCCCAGGGGCCGGGCATCACATTTTGAGCTAAAAAAAACTCCTCTTTAACAAAGCATACCCGGCTGTACGTTTCACCTAGAGTTACCAAAATTTGTAGAGGTATATAACAGCCCTCGAGGTACAAAAAACTCTTTTTGAACCATATGCTAAACCGAACAGGACGTCCGCCATTTTGATTTACTTTGGAATGTGTTGCCATTTTTTTTGGCCATTTCATAGGGGTCATATTTTAACAAACTCCTCCTACAGAGTTTATCCGATCATCTTCAAACTTGGTGTGATTCATCTTAAGATGTTGAAAATGAAAAGTTATTGAAAGTTTTTTATTTCGTCACACGCTGTTGTCGTGGCATGCACTTTTTGCAAAGGAAAAAAATCCTTCTTAATGAAGCATTCCCAGTTGTACGAAGCAGCAAGTGCGATGAAAAATTGTAGACATATGTAACAGCCCAGGATGTACAAAAAGTCTCTTGGTGCCATGTGCTAAACCCAACAGGAAGTCCCGCAGGGGCCGGGCATCACATTTTGAGCTAAAAAAACTCCTCTTTAACGAAGCATTCCCGGTTGTACGTTTCACCTAGCGCAATGATAATTTGGAGGCATACATAAGAGCCCACGATGTACAAAAAAGTCTCCCGGAACCATGTGCTAAACCAACCAGGAAGTCCGCCATTTTGATTTACAATTGGATTTGTAGCCATTTTTTGTGGCCTTTTTCAGGGGTCATATTTTAACAAACTCCTCCTACAAAATTCATCCAACTGTCTTCAAACTTGGTGTGTTTCATCTTAAGATGTTTAAGATGCAAAGTTAGCGAAAGTTTTTTATTTTGTCGCACGCCGTTGCCATAGCGATGGATTGTTTGCCAAGTAAAGTGCTGCTTTTTTTGGGGGGTCTATACATGTGTGAAAATTCATGAAAATTTGCACACACATCAGACTTGTCATGAACATGAATTTTTAGAGATTTCTTGTGCAATTTGCAATAAATCGCGCCCTCTAGACATTTTTATGGAGCATTTACGATTGTATGATTCAAGCGCTATATAACTAAAGATAACTTGACCTAGATTTGTGAAAACTGGGAGGCATACCTATTAGCCTAAGACCTACAAAAAGTATTCTGAAGCCGTATGCTAAACCTAAAAAGAAGTCCGCCATTTTGAATTTATTTTGGGAATTGCTCACCATCTTTGGCCTTTTGATAAAACTTTGCACACACAAGGCTTGTCAAAAACATTTTAGATGGTCCTTGTCCTATTATTCTTCTCCGCAAATGATCGCATTTTTGAGACACTAAACGTGAACGAAAACTCACCAAACTTTACACACACGTCAGGCCTGGCGAAAAATTTGATATTATAAAGTCGCCATACGTGATAACACAAAATTGGCTCCATAGCGCCACCTACATAGGTTTAACGGGTCCCTGTCCCGCTACGATTGTCCTATGGCTACGAAAATTGTGTGGCACCTGTAGCACATCCAGATGAACAAAAACCTCTTTGATATGTGTACCCTAAAATAGACAGGAAGTGAGGTATGATCATTTAAATGTCCAATTTTGGCCCAGTTTTGCACATTTACAGGGGTCATACTATTGCCCACTTCTCCTACACGGTTAACCCGATTGACTTCAAACTTGGGCTGTACCATCTCAACACCTGGGACAACATCATGGTAAAAAATCAAAAATTTTTGACATACTATATGACGGCGGCGGCGCATCAAATTTAGAGTTTAAAAATTCTTACTTCACGAAGCATTGCCGGTTGTACGTTTAATCTAGAGCTACGAAAATTGGTACACATATGTAACAGGCTATGACCTACAAAAAACTCTTTTTGAACCATATGCTAAACCTAACAGGAAGTCCACCATTTTGATTTACTTTGGAATGTGTTGCCATTTTTTTGGCCATTTCATTGGGGTCTTATTTTCATGAACTCCTCCTACAGTGTTTATCCGATCATCTTCAAACTTGGTGTGATTCATCTTAAGATGTTGAAGATGAAAAGTTATTGAAAGCTTTGTATTTCGTCGCACGCTGTTGTCATGGCATGCACTGTTTGCAAAGGAAAAAAAATATCCTTAAAGAAGCATTCCCATTTGTACGAAGCAGCTAGAGCTACGAAAAATTGTAGACATATGTAACAGCCCAGTATGTACAAAAATGTCTCTTGGTGCCATGTGCTAAACGCAACAGGAAGTCCCCCAGGGGCCGGGCATCACATTTTGAGCTAAAAAACTCCTCTTTAATGAAGCATTCCCGGTTGTACGTTTCACCTAGCGCTATGATAATTTGCAGGCATACATAAGAGCCCACGATGTACAAAAAAGTCTCTTGGAACCATGTGCTAAACCAAACAGGAAGTCCGCCATTTTGATTTATGATGGGATTTGTTGCCATTTTTTGTGGCCTTTTTCAGGGGTCATATTTTAACGAACCCCTCCTACAAAATTTATCCGACTGTCTTCAAACTTGGTATGTTTCATCTTAAGATGTTTAAGATGCAAAGTAATCGAAAGTTTTTTATTTTGTCACACGCTGTTGCCATAGCAATGCATGGGAATTGCACACCATATTTTGCGTTTTGATTAAACAGACAAAGCATTCCCGGTTGTACGTTTCACCTAAAGCTATGATAATTTGCAGGCAAACATAAGAGCTCAGGATGTACAAAAAAGTCTCTTGGAGCCATATGCTAAACCTAACAGGACGTCCGCCATTTTGATTTACTTTGGAATGTGTTGCCATTTTTTGTGGCCTTTTTTAGGGGTCATATTTTAACGAACTCCTCCTACAAAATTTATCCGACTGTCTTCAAACTTGGTGTGCTTCATCTTAAGATGCTTAAGATGCAAAGTTATCGAAAGTTATTTATTTTGTCGCACGCCGTTGTCATGGCGATGCATTGTTTGCCAAGTTAAATGCTGCTTTTTTTTTTGGTCTAAACATGTGCAAAAACTCATGAAATTTTACACACACATCAGGCTTGTCATCAGCATGAATATTTTAGAGATTTCTTATTCAATTTGCAATAAATGGTTCAATAGCGCCCTCTAGACATTTGTATGAAGCTTTTGCAAATGTTTTGTGTTTTATGATTCAGCTAGATTTGTAAAAATTGGGATACCTATCAGCCTAAGACTTACAAAAAGGTTTCTAAAGCCATATGCTGAATCAAAAAGGAAGTCTGCCATTTTGATTTACTTTGGTATTTGTAGCCATTTTTTGGGGCCTTTTATAGGGGTCATATTTTCAACAGAACTTATCAGATCGTCTTCATTCTTTGGCGTGTTTCATCTTAAGATATTTAAGATGAAAAGTTATTGAATTTTTTTATTTTGTCACACGCCTTTGCTGTAGCCATGCATTGTTTGTGAAGAAAAATGCTTTTTTGAGAGTCTAAATATGGGTGAAAACTCACAAAACTTTGCACACACACCAGACCTGTCTGGAACATGAATATTTTATTTAGAGATTTGTTGTGCAATTTGTAATAAATGTCTCAATAGCGCCCTCTAGACATTTTTATGAAGTCTTTCCGATTATATGATTCAGCTAGATGTGTGAATATTGGCAGGCATGCCGAATATATTCAAAAAGTATTCTATATAGCCATGTGCCAATCCATTTTGATTTTATTTTGTTAATTGTGCATCGTTTTTGGCCTTTCCATGAAACTTTAAAAACACAAAGCATGGCAAAAACGTTTACAATTTAGATGGTTTCCTATTTGACAGTACCCCAACATGCCAGTACCCCGACGTGCAAATACCCCAACGTGGCCCGGGTTGCGAGGGCCCTTTATAGCTGCTTGCAGCTCTAGTTATTAGGGCCCGAGCAGCGACCGCTGCGAGGTCCCTATTGTTCCTGAAGGAATTCTTATTATTCTTCTTCTTCTTCTTTTTCTTTGTTATTATTCTTTTCCGCAAACAACCACATTTTTGAGGCACTAAACATGAACGAAAACTCACCAAACTTTACACGCAGATCGGGCCTGGCGAAAAATTTGATATTTTAAAGTCGCCATACATGATAACAGAAAAATGGCTCTGTAGCGCCACCTACATAGGTTAAACGGATCCCTGTCCCGCTACGATTGTCCGACGGCTATGAAAATTGTGTGGCACCTGTAGCACATATTCAAAAATATTTTCTAAACATGCGAAAACTCATGAAACTTTGCACACACATCAAACTTGCCATAAAAAATGAACATTTTAGAGAGTTTTTCTGCAATTTTCAATAAATGGCTCAATAGCGCCATCTCGACATTTTTATGAAGCTTTTGGAAATGAATGATTCAGCTAGATGTGAAAAAATTTGGATACCTATCAGCCTAAGACTTACAAAAAAGTTTCTAAAGCCATATGCTAAACCAAACAGGAAGTCCGCCATTTTGATTAACTTTGGTATTTGATGCCATTTTTGGGGCCTTTTATAGGCGTCATATATTCTTTGGTACGTTTCATCTTAAGATATTTAAGAATAAAAGTTATTGAAATTTTTTATTTTGTCGCACGCCTTTGCTGTCGCGATGCATTGTTTGAAAAGAAAAATGTTTTTTATATGATTCAGCTAGATGTGTGAATATTGGGAGATCAGCCTAAGACTTACAAAAAAGTTTCTAAAGCCATATGCTAAACCAAACAGGAAGTCTGCCATTTTGATTAACTTTGGTATTTGTTGCCATTTTTGGGGCCTTTTATAGGCGTCATATATTCTTTGGCGCGTTTCATCTTAAGATATTTAAGATGAAAAGTTATTGAAATTTTTTATTTTGTTGCACGCCTTTGCTGTAGCGATGCATTGTTTGCAATGAAAAATGTTTTTTATATGATTCAGCTAGATGTGTGAATATTGGGAGGCATACCTATCAGCCTAATACCTCCAAAAAGTATTCTACGAAAATTTGAAGACATATGTAGCAGCCCACGATGTTTAAAAAAAAGTCTCTTGGTGTCAAGTGCTAAACCCAACTTCTTTTCTTGATAATTTGGAGGCATACATAAGAGCCCACGATGTACAAAAAAGGTCTCTTGGAACCATATGTTAAACCAAACAGGAAGTCTGACATTTTGATTTACTTTGGTATTTGTAGCCACTTTTTGGGGCCTTTTATAGGGGTCATATTTTCTGCAAAACTTATCACATCGTCTTCATTCTTTGGCATGTTTCATCTTAAGATATTTAAGATGAAAAGTTATTGAAATTTTTTATTTTGTCACATGCCTTTGCTTTAGGGATGCATTGTTTGCAAAGAATTTTTTTTTGAGAGCCTAAACACGGGGAAAAACTCACAAAACTGCAGACAGATCAGATCTCTCATGAACATGAATATTTTATAATTTGTTGTGCAATTTGTAATAAATGGCTCAATAGCGTCGTCTAGATAGTTTTATGAAGTATATCCGATTATATGGTTCAGCTAGATGTGTGAATATTGGGAGGCATACCTATCAGCCTAATACCTCCAAAAAGTATTCTATAGCCATGTGCCAATCTATTTTGATTTTAAATTGTGCATCATTTTTGGCCTTCCATGAAACTTTGCAAACACAAAGCTTGTCTAAAACATTTACAATTTAGACGGTTTCCTATGAAACAGTACCCCAATATGCCAGTACCCCGACATGCAAATACCCCAACGTGGCCCGGGTTGCGAGGGCCCTTTATAGCTGCTCGCAGCTCTAGTTCTTATTAGGGCCCGAGCAGCGACCGCTGCGAGGTCCCTATTGTTCCTGAAGGAATTCTTATTATTATTCTTCTTCTTCTTCTTTTTCTTTGTTATTATTCTTTTCCGCAAACAACCACATTTTTGAGGCACTAAACATGAACGAAAACTCACCAAACTTTACACGCAGATCGGGCTTGGCGAAAAATTTGATATTTTAAAGTCGCCATACATGATAACAGAAAAATGGCTCTGTAGCGCCACCTACATAGGTTTAACGGATCCCTGTCCCGCTACGATTGTCCGACGGCTATGAAAATTGTGTGGTACCTGTAGCACATCCCAATGAACAAAAACCTCTTTGAAGTGTGTACCCTAAAATAGACAGAAAGTGAGGTATGAGTATTTAAATGTCCAATTTTTGCCAATTTTTGCACATTTACAGGGGTCATACTTTTGCCCGCTTCTCCTACACGGTTAACCCGATTGACTTCAAACTTGGGAAGTACCATCTCAACACCTGGGACAACATCATTGTGAAAAATGAAAAGTTTTTGATATACTATATGACGGCGGAGGCGCATCAAATTTAGAGTTTAAAAATTCTTACTTCACGAAGCATTGCCGGTTGTACGTTTAATCTAGAGCTACGAAAATTGGTACACATATGTAACAGGCTATGACCTACAAAAAACTCTTTTAGAACCATATGCTAAACCTAACAGGAAGTCCACCATTTTGATTTATTTAGGAACGTGTTGCCATTTTTTTGGCCATTTCATTGGGGTCGTATTTTAACGAACTCCTCCTACAGTGTTTATCCGATCATCTTCAAACTTGGTGTGATTCATCTTAAGATGTTGAAGATGAAAAGTTATTGAAAGCTTTGTATTTCGTCGCACGCTGTTGTCATGGCATGCACTGTTTGCAAAGGAAAAAAAATATCCTTAAAGAAGCATTCCCATTTGTACGAAGCAGCTAGAGCTACGAAAATTTGTAGACATATATAACAGCCCAAGATGTACAAAAAAAGTCTCTTGGTGCCCTGTGCTAAACCCAACAGGAAGTCCCCCAGGGGCCGGGCATCACATTTTGAGCTAAAAAAAACTCCTCTTTAACAAAGCATACCCGGCTGTACGTTTCACATAGAGTTACCAACATTTGTAGAGGTATATAACACCCCTCGAGGTACAAAAAACTCTTTTTGAACCATATGCTAAACCTAACAGGACGTCCGCCATTTTGATTTACTTTGGAATGTGTTGCCATTTTTTTGGGCCATTTCATAGGGGTCATATTTTAACAAACTCCTCCTACAGAGTTTATCCGATCATCTTCAAACTTGGTGTGATTCATCTTAAGATGTTGAAAATGAAAAGTTATTGAAAGTTTTTTATTTCGTCACACGCTGTTGTCGTGGCATGCACTTTTTGCAAAGGAAAAAAATCCTTCTTAATGAAGCATTCCCAGTTGTACGAAGCAGCTAGAGCGACGAAAAATTGTAGACATATGTAACAGCCCAGCATGTACAAAAAAGTCTCTTGGTGCTATGTGCTAAACCCAACAGGATGTCCCCCAGGGGCATCACATTTTGAGCTAAAAAACTCCTCTTTAAAGAAGCATTCCCGGTTGTACGTTTCACCTAGCGCTATGATAATTTGCAGGCATACATAAGAGCCCATGATGTACAAAAAAGTCTCTTGGAACCATGTGCTAAACCAAAGAGGAAGTCTGCCATTTTGATTTATGATGGGATTTGTTGCCATTTTTTGTGGCCTTTTTCAGGGGTCATATTTTAACGAACCCCTCCTACAAAATTTATCCGACTGTCTTCAAACTTGGTGTGTTTCATCTTAAGATGTTTAAGATGCAAAGTAATCGAAAGTTTTTTATTTTGTAACACGCTGTTGCCATAGCAATGCATTGTTTGTCAAGTGCTGCTTTTTTTTTTTTATACACATGAAAACTCATGAAACTTTGCAAACACATCAGACTTGTCATGAACATGAATTTTCAGAGATTTATTGTGCAATGTGCAATAAATAGCGCCCTCTAGACATTTTTATGAAGCATTTCCGATTGTATGATTATGCTAGACCTACAAAAAAGTATTATGTAGCCATTTGCCAAACCAAAGAGGAAGTCCGCTATTTTGATTTTATTTTGGGAATTATACATCATTTTTGGCCTTTTTCATTAAACTTTGCACAGACAAGGCATGGAAAAAACTAACATTTTAAATGGTCCTTGTTCCATGTAACAGTACACCAACGTGCCAGTACCCTGATGTGCAAGTAACCCAACGTTGTGCTCA
The DNA here is from genome assembly GCF_051991245.1 of Festucalex cinctus. Lineage (NCBI taxonomy): Eukaryota > Metazoa > Chordata > Actinopteri > Syngnathiformes > Syngnathidae > Festucalex > Festucalex cinctus. Next base: position 2,186,245 of record NC_135415.1, read on the forward strand.
ATAGCGCCCTCTATGCATTTTTATGGAGCATTTCCAATTGTATGATTCAAGCGATACACAACTAAAGATGACTTGACCTAGATTTGTGAAAACTGGGAGGCATACCTATTAGCTTAAGACCTACAAAAAGTATTCTGTAGCCGTATGCTAAACCTAAAAGGAAGTCCGCCATTTTGAATTTATTTTGGGAATTGCGCACCATATTTTGCGTTTTGATTAAACTTTGCACACACAAGGCTTGTCAAAAACATTTTAGATGGTCCTTGTCCTATTTGACAGTACCCCAACGTGCCAGTACCCCGACGTGCAAGTACCCCAACGTGGCCCGGGTTGCGAGGGCCCTTTATAGCTGCTCGCAGCTCTAGTTATTATTATTCTCGGCAAACGATCACATTTTTGAGACACTAAACGTGACCGAAAACTCACCAAACTTTACACACACATCAGGCCTGGCGAAAAATTTGATATTTTATAGTCGCCATACATGACAAAAGAAAAATGGCTCCTTAGCGCCCCCTACATAGGTTAAACGGATCCCTGTCACGCTACGATTGTCCGACGGCTATGAAAATTGTGTGGCACCTGTAGCACATCCCAATGAACAAAAACCTCTTTGATGTGTGTACCCTAAAATAGACAGAAAGTGAGGTATGATCATCTGAATGTCCAATTTTGGCCCAGTTTTGCACATTTACATGGATCATACTATTGCCCGTTTCTCCTACACGGTTAACCCGATTGACTTCAAACTTGGGCTGTACCATCTCAACACGTGGGACAACATCATGGTAAAAAAATCAAACGTTTTTGACATACTATATGACGGGGACGAGGAATCAAATTTAGAGTTTCAATACTCTTACTTAACAAAGCATTGCTGGTTGTACGTTTATTCTAGAGCTACGAAAATTGGTACACATATGTAACAGACTACGACCTAAAAAAACGTCTTTTGGTGCCATCTGCTAAACCTAAGAGGAAGTCCGCCAGAAGCAGGGCATCAAATTTGTTGTTTCAAAATTCTTACATAATGAAGCATTCCCGGCTGTAAGTTTCACTGAGAGTGACCAAAATTTGAAGACATATGTAACAGCCCTCAAGGTACAAAAAACTCTTTTTGAACCATATGCTAAACCTAACAGGAAGTCCGCCATTTTGATTTACTTTGGAACGTGTTGCCATTTTTTTGGCCATTTCATAGGGGTCCTATTTTAACGAACTCCTCCTACAGAGTTTATCCGATCATCTTCAAACTTGGTGTGATTCATCTTAAGATGTTGAAGATGAAAAGTTATTGAAAGCTTTTTATTTCGCCACACGCTGTTGTCGTGGCATGCACTAGTTTGCAAAGGAAAAAAATTCTTCTTAATGAAGCATTCCCAGTTGTACGAAGCAGCTAGAGCTACGAAAATTTGGAGACATTTGTAACAGCCCACGATGTACAAAAAAAGTCTCTTGGTGCCATGTACTAAACCCAACAGGAAGTCCCCCATTTTGTGCTAAAAAAAAAAAATCCTCTTTAACGAAGCATTCACGGTTGTACGTTTCACCTAGAGCTATGATAATTTGGAGGCATACATAAGAGCCCACGATGTACAAAAAAGTCTCTTGGAACCATATGCTAAACCAAACAGGAAGTCTGACATTTTGATTTACTTTGGTATTTGTAGCCACTTTTTGGGGCCTTTTATAGGGGTCATATTTTCTGCAAAACTTATCACATCGTCTTCATTCTTTGGCATGTTTCATCTTAAGATATTTAAGATGAAAAGTTATTGAATTTTTTTATTTTGTCACACGCCTTTGCTGTAGCGATGCATTGTTTGCAAAGAATTTTTTTTTTGAGAGTCTAAACATGGGCAAAAACTCACAAAATTTTGCACACAGATCAGATCTCTCACAAACATGAATATTTTATAATTTGTTGTGCAATTTGTAATAAATGGCTCAATAGCGCCGTCTAGATATTTTTCTGAAGTATATCCGATTATATGGTTCAGCTAGATGTGTGAATATTGGGAGGCATACCTATCAGCCTAATACTTCCAAAAATTATTCTCTAGCCATGTGCCAATCCATTTTGATTTTATTGGATCCCTGTCCCGCTACGATTGTCCGACGGCTATGAAAATTGTGTGGCACCTGTAGCACATCCCAATGAACAAAAACCTCTTTGAAGTGTGTACCCTAAAATAGACAGAAAGTGAGGTATGAGTATTTAAATGTCCAATTTTTGCCAATTTTTGCACATTTACAGGGGTCATACTTTTGCCCGCTTCTCCTACACGGTTAACCCGATTGACTTCAAACTTGGGATGTACCATCTCAACACCTGGGACAACATCATTGTGAAAAATGAAAAGTTTTTGATATACTATATGACGGTGGTGGCGCATCAAATTTAGAGTTTAAAAATTCTTACTTCACGAAGCATTGCCGGTTGTACGTTTAATCTAGAGCTACGAAAATTGGTACACATATGTAACAGGCTATGACCTACAAAAAACTCTTTTTGAACCATATGCTAAACCTAACAGGAAGTCCACCATTTTGATTTATTTTGGAACGTGTTGCCATTTTTTTGGCCATTTCATTGGGGTCTTATTTTAACGAACTCCTCCTACAGTGTTTATCCGATCATCTTCAAACTTGGTGTGATTCATCTTAAGATGTTGAAGATGAAAAGTTATTGAAAGCTTTGTATTTCGTCGCACACTGTTGTCATGGCATGCACTGTTTTTAAAGGAAAAAAAATATCCTTAAAGAAGCATTCCCATTTGTACGAAGCAGCTAGAGCTACGAAAATTTGTAGACATATGTAACAGCCCAAGATGTACAAAAAAGTCTCTTGGTGCCCTGTGCTAAACCCAACAGGAAGTCCCCCAGGGGCCGGGCATCACATTTTGAGCTAAAAAACTCCTCTTTAACAAAGCATACCCGGCTGTACGTTTCACATAGAGTTACCAAAATTTGTAGAGGTATATAACAGCCCTCGAGGTACAAAAAACTCTTTTTGAACCATAGGCTAAACCTAACAGGACGTCCGCCATTTTGATTTACTTTGGAATGTGTTGCCATTTTTTTGGGCCATTTCATAGGGGTCATATTTTAACAAACTCCTCCTACAGAGTTTATCCGATCATCTTCAAACTTGGTGTGATTCATCTTAAGATGTTGAAAATGAAAAGTGATTGAAAGTTTTTTATTTCGTCACACGCTGTTGTCGTGGCATGCACTTTTTGCAAAGGAAAAAAAATCTTATTAATGAAACATTCCCAGTTGTACGAAACAGCTAGAGCGACGAAAAATTGTAGACATATGTAACAGTCCAGGATGTACAAAAAAGTCTCTTGGTGCCATGTGCTTAACCTAACAGGAAGTCCCCCAGGGGCCGGGCATCACATTTTGAGCTAAAAAACTCCTCTTTAACGAAGCATTCCCGGTTGTACGTTTCACCTAGCGCTATGATAATTTGCAGGCATACATAAGAGCCCACGATGTACAAAAAAGTCTCTTGGAACCATGTGCTAAACCAAACAGGAAGTCTGCCATTTTGATTTATGATGGGATTTGTTGCCATTTTTTGTGGCCTTTTTCAGGGGTCATATTTTAACGAACCCCTCCTACAAAATTTATCCGACTGTCTTCAAACTTGGTGTGTTTCATCTTAAGATGTTTAAGATGCAAAGTAATCGAAAGTTTTTTATTTTGTAACACGCTGTTGCCATAGCAATGCATTGTTTGTCAAGTGCTGCTTTTTTTTTTATATACACATGAAAACTCATGAAACTTTGCAAACACATCAGACTCGTCATGAACATGAATTTTCAGAGATTTATTGTGCAATTTGCAATAAATAGCGCCCTCTAGACATTTTTATGAAGCCTTTCCGATTGTATGATTATGCTAGACCTACAAAAAAGTATTATGTAGCCATTTGCCAAACCAAAGAGGAAGTCCGCTATTTTGATTATATTTTGGAAATTATACATAATTTTTGGCCTTTTTCATTAAACTTTGCACAGACAAGGCATGGAAAAAACGAACATTTTAAATGGTCCTTGTTCCATGTAATAGTTGTCAAGTGCTGCTTTTTTTTTTTTTTTATACACATGAAAACTCATGAAACTTTGCAAACACATCAGACTTGTCATGAACATGAATTTTTTGAGATTTATTGTGCAATTTGCAATAAATAGCGCCCTCTAGACATTTTTATGAAGCATTTCCGATTGTATGATTATGCTAGACCTACAAAAAAGTATTATGTAGCCATTTGCCAAACCAAAGAGGAAGTCCGCTATTTTGATTTTATTTTGGGAATTATACATCATTTTTGGCCTTTCTCATTAAACTTTGCACAGACAAGCCATGGAAAAAACTAACATTTTAAATGGTCCTTGTTCCATGTAACAGTACCCCAACGTGCCAGTACCCTGACGTGCAAGTAACCCAACGTTGTGCTCAATAGCGCCCTCTATGCATTTTTATGGAGCATTTCCAATTGTATGATTCAAGCGATACACAACTAAAGATGACTTGACCAAGATTTATGAAAACTGGGAGGCATACCTATTAGCTTAAGACCTACAAAAGGTATTCTGTAGCCGTATGCTAAACCTAAAAGGAAGTCCACCATTTTGAATTTATTTTGGGAATTGCACACCATATTTTGCGTTTTGATTAAACTTTGCACACACAAGGCTTGTCAAAAACATTTTAGATGGTCTTGTCCTATTTGACAGTACCCCAACGTGCCAGTACCCCGACGTGCAAGTACCCCAACGTGGCCCGGGTTGCGAGGGCCCTTTATAGCTGCTCGCAGCTCTAGTTATTATTATTCTCCGCAAACAATCGCATTTTTGAGACGCTAAACGTGAACGAAAACTCACCAAACTTTACACGCACATCAGGCCTGGCGAAAAATTTGATATTTTAAAGTCGCCATACATGATAACAGAAAAATGGCTCCATAGCGCCACCTACATAGGTTAAACGGATCCCTGTCCCGCTACGATTGTCCTATGGCGACGAAAATTGTGTGGCACCCGTAGCACATCCAGATGAACAAAAACCTCTTTGATGTGTGTACCCTAAAATAGACAGAAAGTGAGGTATGATCATCTGAATGTCCAATTTTGGCCCAGTTTTGCACATTTACAGGGGTCATACTTTTGCCCGCTTCTCCTACACGGTTAACCCGATTGACTTCAAACTTGGGATGGACCATCTCAACACCTGGGACAACATCATTGTAAAAAATCTAAAGTTTTTGATATACTATATGACGGCGGCGACGCATCAAATTTAGAGTTTAAAAATTCTTACTTCACGAAGCATTGCTGGTTGTACGTTTAATCTAGAGCTACGAAAATTGGTACACATATGTAACAGGCTATGACCTACAAAAAACTCTTTTTGAACCATATGCTAAACCTCACAGGAAGTCCGCCATTTTGATTTATTTTGGAACGTGTTGCCATTTTTTTGGCCATTTCATTGGGGTCTTATTTTAACGAACTCCTCCTACAGTGTTTATCCGATCATCTTCAAACTTGGTGTGATTCATCTTAAGATGTTGAAGATGAAAAGTTATTGAAAGCTTTGTATTTCGTCGCACGCTGTTGTCATGGCATGCACTGTTTGCAAAGGAAAAAAAATATCCTTAAAGAAGCATTCCCATTTGTACGAAGCAGCGAGAGCTACGAAAATTTGTTGACATATGTAACAGCCCAAGATGTACAAAAAAGTCTCTTGGTGCCCTGTGCTAAACCCAACAGGAAGTCCCCCAGGGGCCGGGCATCACATTTTGAGCTAAAAAACTCCTCTTTAACAAAGCATACCCGGCTGTCCGTTTCACCTAGAGTTACCAAAATTTGTAGAGGTATATAACAGCCCTCGAGGTACAAAAAACTATTTTTGAACCATATGCTAAACCTAACAGGACGTCCGCCATTTTGATTTACTTTGGAATGTGTTGCCATTTTTTGGGCCATTTCATAGGGGTCATATTTTAACGAACTCCTCCAACAGAGTTTATCCGATCATCTTCAAACTTGGTGTGACTCATCTTAAGATGTTGAGGATGAAAAGTTATTGAAAGCTCTTTATTTCGTCGCACGCTGTTGTCGTGGCATGCACTTTTTGCAAAGGAAAAAAAATCCTTCTTAATGAAGCATTCCCAGTTGTACGAAGTAGCTAGAGCTACAAAAATTTGTAGACATATGTAACAGCCCACAATGTACAAAAAAAGTCTCTTGGTGCCATGTGCTAAACCCAACAGGAAGTCCCCCAGGGGCCGGGCATCACATTTTGAGCTAGAAAACTCCTCTTTAACGAAGCATTCCCGGTTGTACGTTTCACCTAGCGCGATGATAATTTGCAGGCATACATAAGAGCCCACGATGTACAAAAAAGTCTCTTGGAACCATGTGCTAAACAAAACAGGAAGTCTGCCATTTTGATTTACGATGGGATTTGTTGCCATTTTTTGTGGCCTTTTTCAGGGGTCATATTTTAACGAACTCCTCGTACAAAGTTCATCCGACCGTCTTCAAACTTGGTGTGTTTCGTCTTAAGATGTTTAAGATGCAAAGTTATTGAAAGTTTTTTATTTTGTCGCACGCTGCTGCTATAGCGATGCATTGTTTGCCAAGTAAAGTGCTGCTTTGTTTTTTTATCTATACATGTGTGAAAACTCATGAAACTTTGCAAACACATCAGACTTGTCATGAACATGAATTTTTAGAGATTTATTGTGCAATTTGCAATAAATAGCGCCCTCTAGACATTTTTATGAAGTATTTCCGATTGTATGATTCTGCTAGATTTGTGACAATTAGGACAGACCCCTATCAGCCTAATACCTACAAAAAAGTATTATGTAGCCATTTGCCAAACCAAAGAGGAAGTCCGCTATTTTGATTTTATTTTGGGAATTATACATCATTTTTGGCCTCTTTCATTAAACTTTGCACAGACAAGGCATGGAAAAAACTAACATTTTAAATGGTCCTTGTTCCATGTAACAGTGCCCCAACGTGCCAGTACCCTGACGTGCAAGTAACCCAACGTTGTGCTCAATAGCGCCCTCTATGCATTTTTATGGAGCATTTCCAATTGTATGATTCAAGCGATACACAACTAAAGATGACTTGACCTAGATTTGTGAAAACTGGGAGGCATACCTATTAGCTTAAGACCTACAAAAAGTATTCTGTAGCCGTATGCTAAACCTAAAAGGAAGTCCGCCATTTTGAATTTATTTTGGGAATTGCGCACCATATTTTGCGTTTTGATTAAACTTTGCACACACAAGGCTTGTCAAAAACATTTTAGATGGTCCTTGTCCTATTTGACAGTACCCCAACGTGCCAGTACCCCGACGTGCAAGTACCCCAACGTGGCCCGGGTTGCGAGGGCCCTTTATAGCTGCTCGCAGCTCTAGTTATTATTATTCTCGGCAAACGATCACATTTTTGAGACACTAAACGTGACCGAAAACTCACCAAACTTTACACGCACATCAGGTCTGGCGAAAAATTTTATATTTTATAGTCGCCATACATGACAAAAGAAAAATGGCTCCTTAGCGCCCCCTACATAGGTTAAACGGATCCCTGTCCCGCTACGATTGTCCGACGGCTATGAAAATTGTGTGGCACCTGTAGCACATCCCAATGAACAAAAACCTCTTTGATGTGTGTACCCTAAAATAGACAGAAAGTGAGGTATGATCATCTGAATGTCCAATTTTGGCCCAGTTTTGCACATTTACATGGATCATACTATTGCCCGTTTCTCCTACACGGTTAACCCGATTGACTTCAAACTTGGGCTGTACCATCTCAACACGTGGGACAACATCATGGTAAAAAATCAAACGTTTTTGACATACTATATGACGGGGACGAGGAATCAAATTTAGAGTTTCAATACTCTTACTTAACAAAGCATTGCTGGTTGTACGTTTATTCTAGAGCTACGAAAATTGGTACACATATGTAACAGACTACGACCTAAAAAAACGTCTTTTGGTGCCATCTGCTAAACCTAAGAGGAAGTCCGCCAGAAGCAGGGCATCAAATTTGTTGTTTCAAAATTCTTACATAATGAAGCATTCCCGGCTGTAAGTTTCACTGAGAGTGACCAAAATTTGAAGACATATGTAACAGCCCTCAAGGTACAAAAAACTCTTTTTGAACCATATGCTAAACCTAACAGGAAGTCCGCCATTTTGATTTACTTTGGAACGTGTTGCCATTTTTTTGGCCATTTCATAGGGGTCCTATTTTAACGAACTCCTCCTACAGAGTTTATCCGATCATCTTCAAACTTGGTGTGATTCATCTTAAGATGTTGAAGATGAAAAGTTATTGAAAGCTTTTTATTTCGCCACACGCTGTTGTCGTGGCATGCACTAGTTTGCAAAGGAAAAAAATTCTTCTTAATGAAGCATTCCCAGTTGTACGAAGCAGCTAGAGCTACGAAAATTTGGAGACATTTGTAACAGCCCACGATGTACAAAAAAAGTCTCTTGGTGCCATGTACTAAACCCAACAGGAAGTCCCCCATTTTGTGCTAAAAAAAAAAAATCCTCTTTAACGAAGCATTCACGGTTGTACGTTTCACCTAGAGCTATGATAATTTGGAGGCATACATAAGAGCCCACGATGTACAAAAAAGTCTCTTGGAACCATATGCTAAACCAAACAGGAAGTCTGACATTTTGATTTACTTTGGTATTTGTAGCCACTTTTTGGGGCCTTTTATAGGGGTCATATTTTCTGCAAAACTTATCACATCGTCTTCATTCTTTGGCATGTTTCATCTTAAGATATTTAAGATGAAAAGTTATTGAATTTTTTTATTTTGTCACACGCCTTTGCTGTAGCGATGCATTGTTTGCAAAGAATTTTTTTTTTGAGAGTCTAAACATGGGCAAAAACTCACAAAATTTTGCACACAGATCAGATCTCTCACAAACATGAATATTTTATAATTTGTTGTGCAATTTGTAATAAATGGCTCAATAGCGCCGTCTAGATATTTTTCTGAAGTATATCCGATTATATGGTTCAGCTAGATGTGTGAATATTGGGAGGCATACCTATCAGCCTAATACTTCCAAAAATTATTCTCTAGCCATGTGCCAATCCATTTTGATTTTATTTTAATTGTGCATCATTTTTGGCCTTCCATGAAACTTTGCAAACACAAAGCATGTCAAAAACATTTACAATTTAGACGGTTTCCTATGAAACAGTACCCCAACATGCCAGTACCCCGACATGCAAATACCCCAACGTGGCCCGGGTTGCGAGGGCCCTATATAGCTGCTCGCAGCTCTAGTTATTATTCTTCTTCTTCTTGTTAGGGCCCGAGCAGCGGCGGCACCGGCGGCGGCACCGGCGGCGGTGCCGCTGCGAGGCCCTATTGTTTTTGTAGGAATTCTTATTATTATTAGGGCCCGAGCAGCGGCGGCGGCGGTGCCGCTGCGAGGCCCTATTGTTTTTGTAGGAATTCTTATTCTTATTATTATTATTATTATTATTAGGGCCCGAGCAGCGGCGGCGGCGGTGCCGCTGCGAGGCCCTATTGTTTTTGTAGGAATTCTTCTTATTATTCTTCTTTTTCTTCTCCGCAAACAATCGCATTTTTGAGACACTAAACGTGAACGAAAACTCACCAAACTTTACACGCACATCAGGCCTGGCGAAAAATTTGATATTTTAAAGTCGCCATACATGATAACAGAAAAATGGCTCCTTAGCGCCCCCTACATAGGTTAAACGGATCCCTGTCCCGCTACGATTGTCCGACGGCTATGAAAATTGTGTGGCACCTGTAGCACATCCCAATGAACAAAAACCTCTTTGAAGTGTGTACCCTAAAATAGACAGAAAGTGAGGTATGAGTATTTAAATGTCCAATTTTTGCACATTTACAGGGGTCATACTTTTGCCCGCTTCTCCTACACGGTTAACCCGATTGACTTCAAACTTGGGATGTACCATCTCAACACCTGGGACAACATCATTGTGAAAAATGAAAAGTTTTTGATATACTATATGACGGTGGTGGCGCATCAAATTTAGAGTTTAAAAATTCTTACTTCACGAAGCATTGCCGGTTGTACGTTTAATCTAGAGCTACGAAAATTGGTACACATATGTAACAGGCTATGACCTACAAAAAACTCTTTTTGAACCATATGCTAAACCTAACAGGAAGTCCACCATTTTGATTTATTTTGGAACGTGTTGCCATTTTTTTGGCCATTTCATTGGGGTCTTATTTTAACGAACTCCTCCTACAGTGTTTATCCGATCATCTTCAAACTTGGTGTGATTCATCTTAAGATGTTGAAGATGAAAAGTTATTGAAAGCTTTGTATTTCGTCGCACACTGTTGTCATGGCATGCACTGTTTTTAAAGGAAAAAAAATATCCTTAAAGAAGCATTCCCATTTGTACGAAGCAGCTAGAGCTACGAAAATTTGTAGACATATGTAACAGCCCAAGATGTACAAAAAAGTCTCTTGGTGCCCTGTGCTAAACCCAACAGGAAGTCCCCCAGGGGCCGGGCATCACATTTTGAGCTAAAAAACTCCTCTTTAACAAAGCATACCCGGCTGTACGTTTCACATAGAGTTACCAAAATTTGTAGAGGTATATAACAGCCCTCGAGGTACAAAAAACTCTTTTTGAACCATAGGCTAAACCTAACAGGACGTCCTCCATTTTGATTTACTTTGGAATGTGTTGCCATTTTTTTGGGCCATTTCATAGGGGTCATATTTTAACAAACTCCTCCTACAGAGTTTATCCGATCATCTTCAAACTTGGTGTGATTCATCTTAAGATGTTGAAAATGAAAAGTGATTGAAAGTTTTTTATTTCGTCACACGCTGTTGTCGTGGCATGCACTTTTTGCAAAGGAAAAAAAATCTTATTAATGAAACATTCCCAGTTGTACGAAACAGCTAGAGCGATGAAAAATTGTAGACATATGTAACAGTCCAGGATGTACAAAAAAGTCTCTTGGTGCCATGTGCTTAACCTAACAGGAAGTCCCCCAGGGGCCGGGCATCACATTTTGAGCTAAAAAACTCCTCTTTAACGAAGCATTCCCGGTTGTACGTTTCACCTAGCGCTATGATAATTTGCAGGCATACATAAGAGCCCACGATGTACAAAAAAGTCTCTTGGAACCATGTGCTAAACCAAACAGGAAGTCTGCCATTTTGATTTATGATGGGATTTGTTGCCATTTTTTGTGGCCTTTTTCAGGGGTCATATTTTAACGAACCCCTCCTACAAAATTTATCCGACTGTCTTCAAACTTGGTGTGTTTCATCTTAAGATGTTTAAGATGCAAAGTAATCGAAAGTTTTTTATTTTGTAACACGCTGTTGCCATAGCAATGCATTGTTTGTCAAGTGCTGCTTTTTTTTTTATATACACATGAAAACTCATGAAACTTTGCAAACACATCAGACTCGTCATGAACATGAATTTTCAGAGATTTATTGTGCAATTTGCAATAAATAGCGCCCTCTAGACATTTTTATGAAGCCTTTCCGATTGTATGATTATGCTAGACCTACAAAAAAGTATTATGTAGCCATTTGCCAAACCAAAGAGGAAGTCCGCTATTTTGATTATATTTTGGAAATTATACATAATTTTTGGCCTTTTTCATTAAACTTTGCACAGACAAGGCATGGAAAAAACGAACATTTTAAATGGTCCTTGTTCCATGTAATAGTTGTCAAGTGCTGCTTTTTTTTTTTTTTTATACACATGAAAACTCATGAAACTTTGCAAACACATCAGACTTGTCATGAACATGAATTTTTTGAGATTTATTGTGCAATTTGCAATAAATAGCGCCCTCTAGACATTTTTATGAAGCATTTCCGATTGTATGATTATGCTAGACCTACAAAAAAGTATTATGTAGCCATTTGCCAAACCAAAGAGGAAGTCCGCTATTTTGATTTTATTTTGGGAATTATACATCATTTTTGGCCTTTCTCATTAAACTTTGCACAGACAAGCCATGGAAAAAACTAACATTTTAAATGGTCCTTGTTCCATGTAACAGTACCCCAACGTGCCAGTACCCTGACGTGCAAGTAACCCAACGTTGTGCTCAATAGCGCCCTCTATGCATTTTTATGGAGCATTTCCAATTGTATGATTCAAGCGATACACAACTAAAGATGACTTGACCAAGATTTATGAAAACTGGGAGGCATACCTATTAGCTTAAGACCTACAAAAGGTATTCTGTAGCCGTATGCTAAACCTAAAAGGAAGTCCACCATTTTGAATTTATTTTGGGAATTGCACACCATATTTTGCGTTTTGATTAAACTTTGCACACACAAGGCTTGTCAAAAACATTTTAGATGGTCTTGTCCTATTTGACAGTACCCCAACGTGCCAGTACCCCGACGTGCAAGTACCCCAACGTGGCCCGGGTTGCGAGGGCCCTTTATAGCTGCTCGTAGCTCTAGTTATTATTATTCTCCGCAAACAATCGCATTTTTGAGACGCTAAACGTGAACGAAAACTCACCAAACTTTACACGCACATCAGGCCTGGCGAAAAATTTGATATTTTAAAGTCGCCATACATGATAACAGAAAAATGGCTCCATAGCGCCACCTACATAGGTTAAACGGATCCCTGTCCCGCTACGATTGTCCTATGGCGACGAAAATTGTGTGGCACCCGTAGCACATCCAGATGAACAAAAACCTCTTTGATGTGTGTACCCTAAAATAGACAGAAAGTGAGGTATGATCATCTGAATGTCCAATTTTGGCCCAGTTTTGCACATTTACAGGGGTCATACTTTTGCCCGCTTCTCCTACACGGTTAACCCGATTGACTTCAAACTTGGGATGGACCATCTCAACACCTGGGACAACATCATTGTAAAAAATCTAAAGTTTTTGATATACTATATGACGGCGGCGACGCATCAAATTTAGAGTTTAAAAATTCTTACTTCACGAAGCATTGCCGGTTGTACGTTTAATCTAGAGCTACGAAAATTGGTACACATATGTAACAGGCTATGACCTACAAAAAACTCTTTTTGAACCATATGCTAAACCTCACAGGAAGTCCGCCATTTTGATTTATTTTGGAACGTGTTGCCATTTTTTTGGCCATTTCATTGGGGTCTTATTTTAACGAACTCCTCCTACAGTGTTTATCCGATCATCTTCAAACTTGGTGTGATTCATCTTAAGATGTTGAAGATGAAAAGTTATTGAAAGCTTTGTATTTCGTCGCACGCTGTTGTCATGGCATGCACTGTTTGCAAAGGAAAAAAAATATCCTTAAAGAAGCATTCCCATTTGTACGAAGCAGCGAGAGCTACGAAAATTTGTTGACATATGTAACAGCCCAAGATGTACAAAAAAGTCTCTTGGTGCCCTGTGCTAAACCCAACAGGAAGTCCCCCAGGGGCCGGGCATCACATTTTGAGCTAAAAAACTCCTCTTTAACAAAGCATACCCGGCTGTCCGTTTCACCTAGAGTTACCAAAATTTGTAGAGGTATATAACAGCCCTCGAGGTACAAAAAACTCTTTTTGAACCATATGCTAAACCTAACAGGACGTCCGCCATTTTGATTTACTTTGGAATGTGTTGCCATTTTTTGGGCCATTTCATAGGGGTCATATTTTAACGAACTCCTCCAACAGAGTTTATCCGATCATCTTCAAACTTGGTGTGACTCATCTTAAGATGTTGAGGATGAAAAGTTATTGAAAGCTCTTTATTTCGTCGCACGCTGTTGTCGTGGCATGCACTTTTTGCAAAGGAAAAAAAATCCTTCTTAATGAAGCATTCCCAGTTGTACGAAGTAGCTAGAGCTACAAAAATTTGTAGACATATGTAACAGCCCACAATGTACAAAAAAAGTCTCTTGGTGCCATGTGCTAAACCCAACAGGAAGTCCCCCAGGGGCCGGGCATCACATTTTGAGCTAGAAAACTCCTCTTTAACGAAGCATTCCCGGTTGTACGTTTCACCTAGCGCGATGATAATTTGCCCACGATGTACAAAAAAGTCTCTTGGAACCATGTGCTAAACAAAACAGGAAGTCTGCCATTTTGATTTACGATGGGATTTGTTGCCATTTTTTGTGGCCTTTTTCAGGGGTCATATTTTAACGAACTCCTCGTACAAAGTTCATCCGACCGTCTTCAAACTTGGTGTGTTTCGTCTTAAGATGTTTAAGATGCAAAGTTATTGAAAGTTTTTTATTTTGTCGCACGCTGCTGCTATAGCGATGCATTGTTTGCCAAGTAAAGTGCTGCTTTGTTTTTTTATCTATACATGTGTGAAAACTCATGAAACTTTGCAAACACATCAGACTTGTCATGAACATGAATTTTTAGAGATTTATTGTGCAATTTGCAATAAATAGCGCCCTCTAGACATTTTTATGAAGTATTTCCGATTGTATGATTCTGCTAGATTTGTGACAATTAGGACAGACCCCTATCAGCCTAATACCTACAAAAAAGTATTATGTAGCCATTTGCCAAACCAAAGAGGAAGTCCGCTATTTTGATTTTATTTTGGGAATTATACATCATTTTTGGCCTCTTTCATTAAACTTTGCACAGACAAGGCATGGAAAAAACTAACATTTTAAATGGTCCTTGTTCCATGTAACAGTGCCCCAACGTGCCAGTACCCTGACGTGCAAGTAACCCAACGTTGTGCTCAATAGCGCCCTCTATGCATTTTTATGGAGCATTTCCAATTGTATGATTCAAGCGATACACAACTAAAGATGACTTGACCTAGATTTGTGAAAACTGGGAGGCATACCTATTAGCTTAAGACCTACAAAAAGTATTCTGTAGCCGTATGCTAAACCTAAAAGGAAGTCCGCCATTTTGAATTTATTTTGGGAATTGCACACCATCTTTGGACTTTTACACTAACAAAGCTTGTCAAAAACATTTTAGATGGTCCTTGTCCGATTTGACAGTTCCCCAACGTGCCAGTACCCTGACGTGCAAGTACCCCAATGTGGCCCAGGTTGCGAGGGCCCTTTATAGCTGCTCGCAGCTCTAGTTATTATTATTATTCTTCTCCGCAAACAATCGCATTTTTGAGACACTAAACGTGACCGAAAACTCACCAAACTTTACACGCACATCAGGCCTGGCGAAAAATTTGATATTTTAAAGTCGCCATACATGATAACAGAAAAATGGCTCCTTAGCGCCCCCTACATAGGTTAAACTGATCCCTGTCCCGCTACGATTGTCCGACGGCTATGAAAATTGTGTGGCACCTGTAGCACATCCCAATGAACAAAAACCTCTTTGAAGTGTGTACCCTAAAATAGACAGAAAGTGAGGTATGAGTATTTAAATGTCCAATTTTTGCCAATTTTTGCACATTTACAGGGGTCATACTTTTGCCTGCTTCTCCTACACGGTTAACCCGATTGACTTCAAACTTGGGATGTACCATCTCAACATCTGGGACAACATCATTGTGAAAAATGAAAAGTTTTTGATATACTATATGACGGCGGCGGCGCATCAAATTTAGAGTTTAAAAATTCTTACTTCACGAAGCATTGCCGGTTGTACGTTTAATCTAGAGCTACGAAAATTGGTACACATATGTAACAGGCTATGACCTACAAAAAACTCTTTTTGAACCATATGCTAAACCTAACAGGAAGTCCACCATTTTGATTTATTTTGGAACGTGTTGCCATTTTTTTGGCCATTTCATTGGGGTCTTATTTTAACGAACTCCTCCTACAGTGTTTATCCGATCATCTTCAAACTTGGTGTGATTCATCTTAAGATGTTGAAGATGAAAAGTTATTGAAAGCTTTGTATTTCGTCGCACGCTGTTGTCATGGCATGCACTGTTTTTAAAGGAAAAAAAAATATCCTTAAAGAAGCATTCCCATTTGTACGAAGCAGCTAGAGCTACGAAAATTTGTAGACATATGTAACAGCCCAAGATGTACAAAAAAAGTCTCTTGGTGCCCTGTGCTAAACCCAACAGGAAGTCCCCCAGGGGCCGGGCATCACATTTTGAGCTAAAAAACTCCTCTTTAACAAAGCATACCCGGCTGTACGTTTCACATAGAGTTACCAAAATTTGTAGAGGTATATAACAGCCTTCGAGGTACAAAAAACTCTTTTTGAACTATATGCTAAACCTAACAGGACGTCCGCCATTTTGATTTACTTTGGAATGTGTTGCCATTTTTTTTGGCCATTTCATAGGGGTCATATTTTAACAAACTCCTCCTACAGAGTTTATCCGATCATCTTCAAACTTGGTGTGATTCATCTTAAGATGTTGAAAATGAAAAGTTATTGAAAGTTTTTTATTTCGTCACATGCTGTTGTCGTGGCATGCACTTTTTGCAAAGGAAAATGCCATGTGCTAAACCCAACAGGAAGTCCCCCAGGGGCCGGGCATCACATTTTGAGCTAAAAAACTCCTCTTTAACGAAGCATTCCCGGTTGTACGTTTCACCTAGCGCTATGATAATTTGCAGGCATACATAAGAGCCCATGATGTACAAAAAAGTCTCTTGGAACCATGTGCTAAACCAAACAGGTAGTCTGCCATTTTGATTTATGATGGGATTTGTTGCCATTTTTTGTGGCCTTTTTCAGGGGTCATATTTTAACGAACCCCTCCTACAAAATTTATCCGACTGTCTTCAAACTTGGTGTGTTTCATCTTAAGATGTTTAAGATGCAAAGTAATCGAAAGTTTTTTATTTTGTAACACGCTGTTGCCATAGCAATGCATTGTTTGTCAAGTGCTGCTTTTTTTTTTTATACAATGAAAACTCATGGAACTTTGCAAACACATCAGACTTGTCATGAACATGAATTTTCAGAGATTTATTGTGCAATTTGCAATAAATAGCGCCCTCTAGACCTTTTTATGAAGCATTTCCGATTGTATGATTATGCTAGACCTACAAAAAAGTATTATGTAGCCATTTGCCAAACCAAAGAGGAAGTCCGCTATTTTGATTTTATTTTGGGAATTATACATCATTTTTGGCCTTCTTCATTCAACTTTGCACAGACAAGGCATGGAAAAAACTAACATTTTAAATGGTCCTTGTTCCATGTAACAGTTGTCAAGTGCTGCTTTTTTTTTTTTTATACACATGAAAACTCATGAAACTTTGCAAACACATCAGACTTGTCATGAACATGAATTTTCAGAGATTTATTGTGCAATTTGCAATAAATAGCGCCCTCTAGACATTTTTATGAAGCATTTCCGATTGTATGATTATGCTAGACCTACAAAAAAGTATTATGTAGCCATTTGCCAAACCAAAGAGGAAGTCCGCTATTTTGATTTTATTTTGGGAATTATACATCATTTTTGGCCTTTTTCATTAAACTTTGCACAGACAAGGCATGGAAAAAACTAACATTTTAAATGGTCCTTGTTCCATGTAACAGTACCCCAACGTGCCAGTACCCTGACGTGCAAGTAACCCAACGTTGTGCTCAATAACGCCCTCTATGCATTTTTATGGAGCATTTCCAATTGTATGATTCAAGCGATACACAACTAAAGATGACTTGACCTAGATTTGTGAAAACTGGGAGGCATACCTATTAGCTTAAGACCTACAAAAAGTATTCTGTAGCCGTATGCTAAACCTAAAAGGAAGTCCGCCATTTTGAATTTATTTTGGGAATTGCGCACCATATTTTGCGTTTTGATTAAACTTTGCACACACAAGGCTTGTCAAAAACATTTTAGATGGTCCTTGACCTATTTGACAGTACCCCAACGTGCCAGTACCCCGACGTGCAAGTACCCCAACGTGGCACGCCTTTGCTGTAGCGATGCATTGTTTGCAAAGAATTTTTTTTTTTATATGATTCAGCTAGATGTGTGAATATTGGGAGGCATACCTATCAGCCGAATACCTCGACAAAGCATTCCATAGCAATGTGAACAAACACAAAAAGCATGGCAAAACATTTACAATTTAGACGGTTTCTTATGAAACAGTACCCTAACGTGCCAGTACCCCGACGTGCAAATACCCCAACGTGGCACGGGTTGCGAGGGCCCTTTATAGCTGCTCGCAGCTCTAGTTATTATTATTCTTATTATTATTATTATTCTCCGCAAACGATCGCATTTTTGAGACACTAAACGTGAACGAAAACTTAACAAATTTTACACACACATCAGACCTGGCGAAAAATTTTATATTTTAAAGTCGCCATACATGATAACAGAAAAATGGCTCTGGAGCGCCACCTACATAGGTTAAACGGATCCCTGTCCCGCTATGATTGTCCTACGGCTATGAAAATTGTGTGGCACCTGTAGCACATCCAGATGAACAAATTCCTCTTTGATATGTGTACCCTAAAATAGACAGCAAGTGAGAAATGAGTATTTAAATGTCCAATTTTGGCCCATTTTTGCACATTTACAGGCGTCATACTTTTGCCCGCTTCTCCTACACGGTGAACCCGATTGACTTCAAACTTGGGATGTACCATCTCAACACCTGGGACAACATCATGGTAAAAAATCAAAAGTTTTTGACATACTATATGACGGCGGCGGGGCATCAAATTTAGAGTTTAAAAATTCTTACTTAACGAAGCATTGCCGGTTGTACGTTTAATCTAGAGCTACGAAAATTTGTACACATATGTAACAGACTATGACCTACAAAAAACTCTTTTTGAACCATGTGCTAAACCTAACAGGAAGTCCACCCTTTTGATTTACTTTGGAACGTGTGTTTCATCTTAAGATGTTTAAGATGCAAAGTTATCGAAAGTTTTTTATTTTGTCACACGCTGTTGCCATAGCAATGCATTGTTTGCCAAGTGCTGCTTTTTTTTTCATCTATACATGTGTGAAAACTCATGAAACTTTGCACACACATCAGACTTGTCATGAACATGAATTTATAGAGATTTATTGTGCAATTTGCAATAAATAGCGCCCTCTAGACATTTTTATGAAGCATTTCCGATTGTGTGATTATGCTAGATTTCTGAAAATTAGGACAGACCCCTATCAGCCTAAAACCTACAAAAAAGTATTATGTAGCCATTTGCCAAACCAAAGAGGAAGTCCGCTATTTTGATTTTATTTTGGGAATTATACATCATTTTGGGCCTTTTTCATTAAACTTTGCACACACAAGGCATGGAAAAAACATTAACATTTTAAATGGTCCTTGTTCCATGTAACAGTACCCCAACGTGCCAGTACCCTGACGTGCAAGTAACCCAACGTTGTGCTCAATAGCGCCCTCTATGCATTTGTATGGAGCATTTCCAATTGTATGATTCAAGCGATACACAACTAAAGATGACTTGACCTAGATTTGTGAAAACTGGGAGGCATACCTATTAGCTTAAGACCTACAAAAAGTATTCTGTAGTTGTATGCTAAACCTAAAAGGAAGTCCGCCATTTTGAATTTATGTTGGGAATTGCACACCATCTTTGGCCTTTTGATAAAACTTTGCACACACTCGGCTTGTCAAAAACATTTTAGATGGTCCTTGTCCTATTTGACAGTACCCTAACGTGCCAGTACCCCGACGTGCAAGTACCCCAACGTGGCCCAGGTTGCGAGGGCCCTTCATAGCTGCTCGCAGCTCTAGTTAGGGCCCGAGCAGCGACCGCTGCAAGGTCCCTATTGTTCCTGAAGGAATTCTTATTATTAGGGCCCGAGCAGCGACCGCTGCGAGGTCCCTATTGTTCCTGAAGGAATTCTTCTTCTTCTTCTTCTTCTTCTTTTTCTTTGTTATTATTCTTTTCCGCAAACAACCACATTTTTGAGGCACTAAACATGAACGAAAACTCACCAAACTTTACACGCAGATCGGGCCTGGCGAAAAATTTGATATTTTCAAGTCGCCATACATGATAACAGAAAAATGGCTCTGTAGCGCCACCTACATAGGTTTAACGGATCCCTGTCCCGCTACGATTGTCCTATGGCTACGAAAATTGTGTGTCACCTGTACCACATCCAGATGAACAAAAACCTCTTTGATATGTGTACCCTAAAATAGACAGGAAGTGAGGTATGAGTATTTGAATGTCCAATTTTGGCCCATTTTTGCACATTTACAGGGGTCATACTTTTGCCCGCTTCTCCTACACGGTTAACCCGATTGACTTCAAACTTGGGCTGTACCATCTCAACACCTGGGACAACATCATGGTAAAAAATCTAAAGTTTTTGACATACTATATGACGGTGGCGGGGCATCAAATTTACAGTTTCAAAATTCGTACTTAACAAAGCATTGCCGGTGGTACGTTTAATTGAGAGCCACGAAAATTGGTACACATATGTAACAGACTATGATCTACAAAAAAGCCTGTTGGTGCCATATGCTAAACCTAACAGGAAGTCCGCCAGAGGCGAGGCATCAAATTTTGTGTTTCAAAATTCTTATTTAATGAAGCATTCCTGGCTGTACATTTCACCTAGAGTTACCAACATTTGAAGACATAGGTAACAGCCTTCAAGGTACAAAAAACTCTTTTTGAACCATATGCTAAACCGAACAGGAAGTCCGCCATTTTGATTTACTTTGGAACGTGTTGCCATTTTTTGGGCCCTTTCATAGGGGTCTTATTTTAACGAACTCCTCCTACAGAGTTTATCCGATCATCTCCAAACTTGGTGTGATTCATATTAAAATGTTGAAGATGAAAAGTTATTGAAAGCTTTTTATTTCGTCGCACGCTGTTGCCGTGGCATGCACAGTTTGCAAAGGAAAAAATTCCCTCTTAATGAAGCATTCCCAGTTGTACGAAGCAGCTAGAGTTACGAAAATTTGGAGACAAATTTAACAGCCCACGATGCACAAAAAAGTCTCTTGGTGCCATGTGCTAAACCCAACAGGAAGTCCCGTAGGGGCCGGTCATCACATTTTGAGGTAAAAAACTCCTCTTTAACGAAGCATTCCCGGTTGTACATTTCACCTAGCGCTATGATAATTTAGAGGCATACATAAGAGCCCACGATGTACAAAAAAGTCTCTTGGAACCATCTGCTAAACCAAACAGGAAGTCCGCCATTTTGATTTACGTTGGGATTTGTAGCCATTTTTTGTGGCCTTTTTTTAGGGGTCATATTTTAACGAACTCCTCCTACAAAATTTATCCGACTGTCTTCAAACTTGGTGTGCTTCATCTTAAGATGTTTAAGATACAAAGTTATCGAAAGTTATTTATTTTGTCGCACGCCGTTTCATGGCGATGCATTGTTTGCCAAGTAAAATGCTGCTTTTTTTTTTGGGGTCTAAACATGTGCAAAAACTCATGAAACTTTACACACACATCAGGCTTGTTATGAGCATGAATATTTTAGAGATTTCTTATTAAATTTGCAATAAATGCTTCAATAGCGCCTTCTAGACATTTTTATGAAGTCTTTCCGATTATATGATTCAGCTAGATGTGTGAATATTGGCAGGCATGCCTAATATATTCAAAAAGTATTCTATATAGCCATGTGCCAATCCATTTTGATTTTATTTTGTTAATTGTGCATCATTTTTGGCCTTTCCATGAAACTTTACAAACACAAAGCATGGCAAAAACGTTTAAAATTTAGATGGTTTCCTATTTGACAGTACCCCAACATGCCAGTACCCCGACGTGCAAATACCCCAACGTGGCCCGGGTTGCGAGGGCCCTTTATAGCTGCTCGCAGCTCTAGTTCTTATTATTATTATTCTCGGCAAACGATCACATTTTTGAGACACTAAACGTGACCGAAAACTCACCAAACTTTACACGCAGATCGGGCCTGGCGAAAAATTTGATATTTTAAAGTCGCCATACATGATAACAGAAAAATGGCTCTGTAGCGCCACCTACATAGCTTAAACGGATCCCTGTCCCGCTACAATTTTCCTACCGCTATGAAAATTGTGTGGCACCTGTAGCATATCCAGATGAACAAAAACCTCTTTGATCTGTGTACCCTAAAATAGACAGGAAGTGAGATATGAGTATTTAAATGTCCAATTTTGGCCAATTTTTGCACATTTACAGGGGTCATACTTTTGCCCGCTTCTCCTACACGGTTAATCCGATTGACTTCAAACTTGGGATGTACCATCTCAAGACCTGGGACAACACCATGGTAAAAAATCTAAAGTTTTTGACATACTATATGACGTTGGCGGGGCATCAAATTTACAGTTTCAAAATTCTTACTTAACGAAGCATTGCCGGTGGTACGTTTAACCTAGAGCTATGAAAATTGGTACACATATGTAACAGACTATGATCTACAAAAAAGCCTGTTGGTGCCATATGCTAAACCTAACAGGAAGTCCGCCAGAGGCGAGGCATCAAATTTTGTGTTTCAAAATTCTAACTTAATGAAGCATTCCCGGCTGTACATTTCACCTCGAGTTACCAAAATTTGAAGACATATGTAACAGCCCTCAAGGTACAAAAAACTCTTTTTGAACCATATGCTAAACCGAACAGGAAGTCCGCCATTTTGATTTACTTTGGAACGTGTTGCCATTTTTTGGGCCATTTCATATGGGTCTTATTTTAACGAACTCCTCCTACAGAGTTTATCCGATCATCTCCAAACTTGGTGTGATTCATCTTAAGATGTTGAAGATGAAAAGTTATTGAAAGCTTTTTATTTCGTCGCACGCTGTTGCCGTGGCATGCACAGTTTGCAAAGGAAAAAATTCCTTCTTAATGAAGCATTCCCAGTTGTACGAAGCAGCAAGAGCTACGAAAATTTGGAGTCAAATGTAACAGCCCACGATGTACAAAAAAGTCTCTTGGTGCCATGTGCTAAACCCAACAGGAAGTCCCTTGGGGCCGGGCATCACATTTTGAGCTAAAAAACTCCTCTTTAACGAAGCATTCCCGGTTGTACGTTTCACCTAGCGCTATGATAATTTGAAGGCATACATAAGAGCCCACGATGTAAAAAAAAGTCTCTTAGAACCATATGCTAAACCAAACAGGAAGTCCAGCATTTTGATTTACGCCTTTTTTAGGGGTCACATTTTAACGAACTCCTACGAAATTTATCCGACTGTCTTCCAACTTGGTGTGTTTCATCTTAAGATGTTTAAGATGCAAAGTTATTGAAAGTTTTTTTTTTTTTGTCGCAAGCCGGTCCCATAGCGATGCATTATTTGCCAAGTAAAATGCTGCTTTTTTTTTTTTTGTCTAAACGAGCAAAAACTCATGAAACTTTACACACACATCAGACTTGTCATAAACATGAATATTTTAGAGATTTCTTGTGCAATTTGCAATAAATGGCTCAATAGCGCCCTATAGACATTTTTATGAAGCTTTTGGAAATGTATGATTCAGCTAGATTTGTAAAAATTGGGATACCTATCAGCCTAAGACTGACAAAAAGGTTTCTAAAGCCATATGCTAAACCAAACAGGAAGTCTGCCATTTTGATTTACTTTGCTATTTGTAGCCATTTTTGGGGGCCTTTTATAGGCCTCATATTTTCTACAAAACTTATCAGATTGTCTTCATTCTTTGGCGTGTTTCATCTGAAGATATTTAAGATGAAAAGTTATTGAAATTGTTTGTCACGCCTTTGCTCTAGCGATGCATTGTTTGCAAAGAAAAATGCTTTTTTTTTTTGAAAGTCTAAACATGAGCGAAAACTCAAAACTTTGCACACAGATCAGACCTCTCAAGAACATGAATATTTTAGAGATTTGTTGTGCAATTTGTAATAAATGGCTCAATAGCGCCCTCTAGACATTTTTTATGAAGTATTTCCGATTATATGATTCAGCTAGTTGTGTGAATATTTGGAGGCACACCTATCAGTCTAATACCTACAAAAATTATTCTATAGCCATGTGCCAAACCATTTTGATTTTATTTTGTTAATTGTGCATCATTTTTGGCCTTTCCATGAAACTTTGCAAGGACAAAGCATGGCAAAAACATTTACAATTTAGACGGTTTCCTATGAAACAGTACCCCAACATGTCAGTACCCCGACGTGCAAGTACCCCAACGTGGCCCAGGTTGCGAGGGCCCTTTATAGCTGCTCGCAGCTCTATTTATTATTCTTTTCCGCAAACAACCACATTTTTGAGGCACTAAACATGAACGAAAACTCACCAAACTTTACACGCAGATCGGGCCTGGCGAAAAATTTGATATTTTAAAGTCGCCATACATGATAACAGAAAAATGGCTCTGTAGCGCCACCTACATAGGTTTAATGGATCCCTGTCCCGCTACGATTGTCCTATGGCTACGAAAATTGTGTGGCACCTGTAGCACATCCAGATGAACAAAAACCTCTTTGATATGTGTACCCTAAAATAGACAGGAAGTGAGGTATGAGTATTTGAATGTCCAATTTTGGCCCATTTTTGCACATTTACAGGGGTCATACTTTTGCCCGCTTCTCCTACACGGTTAACCCGATTGACTTCAAACTTGGGATGTACCATCTCAACACCTGGGACAACATCATTGTGAAAAATGAAAAGTTTTTGATATACTATATGACAGTGGCGGGGCATCAAATTTACAGTTTAAAAATTCTTACTTAACAAAGCATTGCCGGTGGTACGTTTAATTGAGAGCCACGAAAATTGGTACACATATGTAACAGACTATGATCTACAAAAAAGCCTGTTGGTGCTGTAGCGATAATTGGGTCGTCTTTTGGACGAATTAATAATCTGGACGTTACAGAGGTAAATTGTATTTACCTCGATAACCTCTGGGGCACCACGTTTGTTTTTGCTTTGGGTTAACAGGAGCAAACAACGACCAAAATCCTTCTTTCATCAGTCATTGATAATCTAAAGTCGCCACACTCGATATTCAGTGGTTCGTTGTACTAACAAAAGAATAATAATCCACTCGGAAACACAGATGACTTAGGCGGAATATAGTTAATAAAACATGCATTTATTCACGATTGCTATACTACAGAATCAAAATACTGCCTATCTAACTATTCTACCGTCAGAAGAAAAGAAATAAAATAAAGCGAATGAAAATAAGGAAGGAATGCGAATGAATAAAGAAACAGGGAAAAGAGAAAATTTGACCTGCCAGATTTGTGATGTTTCAAACGTAAGTGGCACACAGTGGATACGCCGAGGTAGAAATCAAGCGCACTTACGAGACCTGGAGTTGCGTAGCAACGAACAGAAGTGGCGGCCTTTTTGACAAGGGGGAAAAATAGTCAATGTTCGTTGAAAAAGGCAAGAAAAAAAAAGGGGGTTATTCCACAGGTTAGCAAGGGAGCCACGCCAGGGGCCTGACGTAGTTGCGCGGCTCGTCCCTTGATTGGTTGGTCGACTTGGCGAGGTTGGTTCTGCCGGACGGCTGCCCGGTTCCAGTGTTGCAGCTCAGTCAGTACGCGCCTGCGTACGGGGAAGGCCAGCCGTTGGAGGTGCGTTGGCACTGCGGCGGAGCGCCACCGAGTAGCAGGTGCGGTGCGCGGCTTAGGTGCACAACCTTGAGTCTGGCGGTGCGTTGCAAGTGTACCCGAGACCGCGAAGGTCGGGCGGGTAAGCACCGATAGTGGAACAAAAAAACAAAACAAAAAAACAAAAGAGTCTTTAGTCAGCGTTGCAGTTTGCACTTGTTTGGCGTGGCGTGGAGCGAGGATCCGATCTCGTTAACGGATCCTGCCAGGAAAGAAAAAGGCCACGTGGTTTGCAAGTCTCTTAGAACAAAGAGTTCGAGCCGCCTGGGACACTTGCAAGTCGTACCAGGGAGTTATTTTGGTTGAGGCTTGTGAGAGCAGGAAGAGGGCAAGAGAATGAGCGGAGGTCTGCTCGTCCTTTTTAAAGTCTCTGGGTGGGGCTTCAGCAGGTGATGGCACACCCTTCTGTTCGCTCGAGCAGACTTTAAGAGAAGAATTATTAAAGAGATTAATAATTTGGCATTAAATTTGGTCAGTCTGGCAAATCAGTTTTCCCACACAACCCGTTTAACACACATCGTAATTAATGCATCATAAACTAACTTGTGAGGTAACTTCTACTTGTCTAATCTGACTGAACTGAGAGATATTGATTACCTTTCATTCTTTATGGAGTACAAATGAAATAGGATGTTCATACACACAAAGATATAACATGAATCATTCGTAGTTCAGTTGTCTGTCAAGAATTATCATGGTATAAATGTGTAAAATGCGGTTACTTATGTGAATTGTCACTAAGGATAGTTCCAAGTTTCACCACTTGGAGGTGTTGTTGCTCCATCTAGACGTTCCAGGAAGGGCGAGGCGCCAGAGTATCCTTTTGTGATTGATAAGAAGTCATGAGCATTCCTTTGATCGGTCATTTGTGTATTCCAAACCATTGGAGCCATTTGTTCGGGCTCCGAGAAGACTGCTTGAAATACACTCCTTCGGCAGACGCATAAATTCCTTTGTCACCTGGTCAGCGGCTTCAAAAGAGTTTTGTTGGTGGCTGGATCCTGTCTGGGCAGTGGCATATTCATGCACTGCAGAGAATTTGCTTTAAGAGAAGCAAACTAAAAAAAAATTAGAGGGTGAAATGGACCTAGGCAATAGTTGTTACAGTGCCATATGCTAAACCTAACAGGAATTCCGCCAGAGGCGAGGCATCAAATTTTGTGTTTCAAAATTCTAACTTAATGAAGCATTCCCGGCTGTACATTTCACCTAGAGTTACCAAAATTTGAAGACATATGTAACAGCCTTCAAGGTACAAAAAACTCTTTTTGAACCATATGCTAAACCTCACAGGAAGTCCGCCATTTTGATTTACTTTGGAACGTGTTGCCATTTTTTTGGCCATTTCATTGGGGTCTTATTTTAACGAAACCACTCCTACAGTGTTTATCCGATCATCTTCAAACTTGGTGTGATTCATCTTAAGATGTTGAAGATGAAAAGTTATTGAAAGCTTTGTATTTCGTCATACGCTGTTGTCATGGCATGCACTGTTTGCAAAGGAAAAAATATATACTTAAAGAAGCATTCCCATTTGTACGAAGCAGCAAGAGCGACGAAAAATTGTAGACATATGTAACAGCCCAGGATGTACAAAAAAAGTCTCTTGGTGCCATGTGCTAAACCCAACAGGAAGTCCCGCAGGGGCCGGGCATCACATTTTGAGCTGAAAAAACTCCTCTTTAACGAAGCATTCCCGGTTGTACGTTTCACCTAGCGCAATGATAATTTGGAGGCATACATAAGAGCCCACGATGTACAAAAAAGTCTCATGGAACCATCTGCTAAACCAAACAGGAAGTCCGCCATTTTGATTTATGTCGGCATTTGTAGCCATTTTTTGTGGCCTTTCTTAGGGGTCATATTTTCACGAACTCCTCGTACAAAATTCATCCGACCGTCTTCAAACTTGGTGTGTTTTATCTTAAGATGTTTAAGATGCAAAGTTATCGAAAGTTTTTTATTTTGTCACATGCTGTTGCCATAGGGATGCATTGTTTGCCAAGTAAAGTGCTGCTTATTTTTTTGGTCTATACATGTGTGAAAACTCATGAAACTTTGCACACACATCAGACTTGTCATAAGCATGAATATTTTAGAGATTTCTTATTCAATTTGCAATAAATGGTTCAATAGCACCCTCTAGACATTTTTATGAAGCTTTTGCAAATGTTTTGTATTTTATGATTCAGCTAGATTTGTAAAAATTGGGATACCTATCAGCCTAAGACTTACAAAAAGGTTTCTAAAGCCATATGCTGAATCAAACAGGAAGTCTGCCATTTTTTGGGGCCTTTTATAGGGGTCATATTTTCAACAGAACTTATCAGATCGTCTTCATTCTTTGGCGTGTTTCATCTTAAGATATTTAAGATGAAAAGTTATTGAATTTTTTTATTTTGTCACACGCCTTTGCTGTAGCCATGTATTGTTTGTGAAGAAAAATGCTTTTTTGAGAGTCTAAATATGGGCGAAAACTCACAAAACTTTGCACACACACCAGACCTGTCTGGAACATGAATATTTTATTTAGAGATTTGTTGTGCAATTTGTAATAAATTGCTCAATAGCGCCCTCTAGACATTTTTGTGAAGTCTTTCCGATTATATGATTCAGCTAGATGTGTCAATATTGGCAGGCATGCCTAATATATTCAAAAAGTATTCTATATAGCCATGTGCCAATCCATTTTGATTTTATTTTGTTAATTGTGCATTATTTTTGGCCTTTCCATGAAACTTTACAAACACAAAACATGGCAAAAACGTTTAAAATTTAGATGGTTTCCTATTTGACAGTACCCCAACATGCCAGGACCCCGACGTGCAAATACCCCAACGTGGCCCGGGTTGCGAGGGCCCTTTATAGCTGGTCGCAGCTCTAGTTATTATTATTATTAGGGCCCGAGCAGCGGCGGCGGCGGTGCCGCTGCGAGGCCCTATTGTTTTTGTAGGAATTCTTCTTATTAGGGCCCGAGCAGCGGCGGCGGCGGTGCCGCTGCGAGGCCCTATTGTTTTTGTAGGAATTCTTCTTCTTATTATTATTCTTATTCTTATTATTCTTCTCCGCAAACAATCGCATTTTTGAGACACTAAACGTGACCGAAAACTCACCAAACTTTACACGCACATCAGGTCTGGCGAAAAATTTGATATTTTAAAGTCGCCATACATGATAACAGAAAAATGGCTCCTTAGCGCCCCCTACATAGGTTAAACGGATCCCTGTCCCGCTACGATTGTCCGACGGCTATGAAAATTGTGTGGCACCTGTAGCACATCCCAATGAACAAAAACCTCTTTGAAGTGTGTACCCTAAAATAGACAGAAAGTGAGGTATGAGTATTTAAATGTCCAATTTTTGCCAATTTTTGCACATTTACAGGGGTCATACTTTTGCCCGCTTCTCCTACACGGTTAACCCGATTGACTTCAAACTTGGGATGTACCATCTCAACACCTGGGACAACATCATTGTGAAAAATGAAAAGTTTTTGATATACTATATGACGGCGGCGGCGCATCAAATTTAGAGTTTAAAAATTCTTACTTCACGAAGCATTGCCGGTTGTACGTTTAATCTAGAGCTACGAAAATTGGTACACATATGTAACAGGCTATGACCTACAAAAAACTCTTTTTGAACCATATGCTAAACCTAACAGGAAGTCCACCATTTTGATTTATTTTGGAACGTGTTGCCATTTTTTTGGCCATTTCATTGGGGTCTTATTTTAACGAACTCCTCCTACAGTGTTTATCCGATCATCTTCAAACTTGGTGTGATTCATCTTAAGATGTTGAAGATGAAAAGTTATTGAAAGCTTTGTATTTCGTCGCACGCTGTTGTCATGGCATGCACTGTTTTTAAAGGAAAAAAAATATCCTTAAAGAAGCATTCCCATTTGTACGAAGCAGAGCTAGAGCTACGAAAATTTGTAGACATATGTAACAGCCCAAGATGTACAAAAAAGTCTCTTGGTGCCCTGTGCTAAACCCAACAGGAAGTCCCCCAGGGGCCGGGCATCACATTTTGAGCTAAAAAACTCCTCTTTAACAAAGCATACCCGGCTGTACGTTTCACCTAGAGTTACCAACATTTGTAGAGGTATATAACAGCCCTCGAGGTACAAAAAACTCTTTTTGAACCATATGCTAAACCTAACAGGGCGTCCGCCATTTTGATTTACTTTGGAATGTGTTGCCATTTTTTTTGGCCATTTCATAGGGGTCATATTTTAACAAACTCCTCCTACAGAGTTTATCCGATCATCTTCAAACTTGGTGTGATTCATCTTAAGATGTTGAAAATGAAAAGTTATTGAAAGTTTTTTATTTCATCACACGCTGTTGTCGTGGCATGCACTTTTTGCAAAGGAAAAAAATCCTTCTTAATGAAGCATTCCCAGTTGTACGAAGCAGCTAGAGCGACGAAAAATTGTAGACATATGTAACAGCCCAGGATGTACAAAAAAGTCTCTTGGTGCCATGTGCTAAACCCAACAGGAAGTCCCCCAGGGGCCGGGCATCACATTTTGAGCTAAAAAACTCCTCTTTAACGAAGCATTCCCGGTTGTACGTTTCACCTAGCGCTATGATAATTTGCAGGCATACATAAGAGCCCATGATGTACAAAAAAAAGTCTCTTGGAACCATGTGCTAAACCAAACAGGAAGTCTGCCATTTTGATTTATGATGGGATTTGTTGCCATTTTTTGTGGCCTTTTTCAGGGGTCATATTTTAACGAACCCCTCCTACAAAATTTATCCGACTGTCTTCAAACTTGGTGTGTTTCATCTTAAGATGTTTAAGATGCAAAGTAATCGAAAGTTTTTTATTTTGTAACACGCTGTTGCCATAGCAATGCATTGTTTGTCAAGTGCTGCTTTTTTTTTTTTTTATACACATGAAAACTCATGAAACTTTGCAAACACATCAGACTTGTCATGAACATGAATTTTCAGAGATTTATTGTGCAATTTGCAATAAATAGCGCCCTCTAGACATTTTTACGAAGCATTTCCGATTGTATGATTTTGCTAGACCTACAAAAAAGTATTATGTAGCCATTTGCCAAACCAAAGAGGAAGACCGCTATTTTGATTTTATTTTGGGAATTATACATCATTTTTGGCCTTTTTCATGAAACTTTGCACAGACAAGGCATGGAAAAAACTAACATTTTAAATGGTCCTTGTTCCATGTAACAGTACCCCAACGTGCCAGTACCCCGACGTGCAAGTAACCCAACGTTGTGCTCAATAGCGCCCTCTATGCATTTTTATGGAGCATTTCCAATTGTATGATTCAAGCGATACACAACTAAAGATGACTTGACCTAGATTTGTGAAAACTGGGAGGCATACCTATTAGCTTAAGACCTACAAAAAGTATTCTGTAGCCGTATGCTAAACCTAAAAGGAAGTCCGCCATTTTGAATTTATTTTGGGAATTGCGCACCATATTTTGCGTTTTGATTAAACTTTGCACACACAAGGCTTGTCAAAAACATTTTAGATGGTCCTTGTCCTATTTGACAGTACCCCAACGTGCCAGTACCCCGACGTGCAAGTACCCCAACGTGGCCCGGGTTGCGAGGGCCCTTTATAGCTGCTCGCAGCTCTAGTTATTCTTCTTCTTCTTCTTCTTTTTCTTTGTTATTATTCTTTTCCGCAAACAACCACATTTTTGAGGCACTAAACATGAACGAAAACTCACCAAACTTTACACGCAGATCGGGCCTGGCGAAAAATTTGATATTTTAAAGTCGCCATACATGATAACAGAAAAATGGCTCTGTAGCGCCACCTACATAGGTTTAACGGATCCCTGTCCCGCTACGATTGTCCTATGGCTACGAAAATTGTGTGGCACCTGTAGCACATCCAGATGAACAAAAACCTCTTTGATATGTGTACCCTAAAATAGACAGGAAGTGAGGTATGAGTATTTGAATGTCCAATTTTGGCCCATTTTTGCACATTTACAGGGGTCATACTTTTGCCCTCTTCTCCTACACGGTTAACCCGATTGACTTCAAACTTGGGCTGTACCATCTCAACACCTGGGACAACATCATGGTAAAAAATCTAAAGTTTTTGACATACTATATGACGGTGGCGGGGCATCAAATTTACAGTTTCAAAATTCTTACTTAACGAAGCATTGCCGGTGGTACGTTTAATCTAGAGCTACGAAAATTGGTACACATATGTAACAGACTATGATCTACAAAAAAGCCTGTTGGTGCCATATGCTAAACCTAACAGGAAATCCGCCAGAGGCGAGGCATCAAATTTTGTGTTTCAAAATTCTAACTTTATGAAGCATTCCCGGCTGTACATTTCACATAGAGTTACCAAAATTTGAAGACATATGTAACAGCCCTCAAGGTACAAAAAACTCTTTTTGAACCATATGCTAAACCGAACAGGAAGTCCGCCATTTTGATTTACTTTGGAACGTGTTGCCATTTTTTGGGCCATTTCATAGGGGTCTTATTTTAACGAACTCCTCCTACAGAGTTTATCCGATCATCTCCAAACTTGGTGTGATTCATCTTAAGATGTTGAAGATGAAAAGTTATTGAAAGCTTTTTATTTTGTCGCACGCTGTTGCCGTGGCATGCACAGTTTGCAAAGGAAAAAATTCCTTCTTAATGAAGCATTCCCAGTTGTACGAAGCAGCTAGAGCTACGAAAATTTGGAGACAAATATAACAGCCCACGATGTACAAAAAAGTCTCTTGGTGCCATGTGCTAAACGCAACAGGAAGTCCCCCAGGGGCCGGGCATCACATTTTGAGCTAAAAAACTCCTCTTTAACGAAGCATTCCCGGTTGTACGTTTCACCTAGCGCTATGATAATTTAGAGGCATACATAAGAGCCCACGATGTACAAAAAAGTCTCTTGGAACCATCTGCTAAACCAAACAGGAAGTCCGCCATTTTGATTTACGTTGGGATTTGTAGCCATTTTTTGTGGCCTTTATTAGGGGTCATACTTTAACGAACTCCTACAAAATTTATCCGACTGTCTTCAAACTTGGTGTGCTTCATCTTAAGATGTTTAAGATGCAAAGTTATCGAAAGTGTTTTATTTTTTCGCACGCCGTTGCCATAGCGGTGCATTGTTTGCCAAGTAAAATGCTGCTTTTTTTTTTTTTTTGTCTAAACATGCGAAAACTCATGAAACTTTGCACACACATCAAACTTGCCATAAAAAATGAACATTTTATTTTTAATTTATTTAAATTTATTTAATTTTCAATAAATGGCTCAATAGCGCCATCTCAAAATTTTTTATGAAGCTTTTGGAAATGTATGATTCAGCTAGATGTGAAAAAATTTGGATACCTATCAGCCTAAGACTTACAAAAAAGTTTCTAAAGCCATATGCTAAACCAAACAGGAAGTCTGACATTTTGATTAACTTTGGTATTTGATGCCATTTTTGGGGCCTTTTATAGGCGTCATATATTCTTTGGCGCTTTTCATCTTAAGATATTTAAGATGAAAAGTTATTGACATTTTTTATTTTGTCGCACGCCTTCGCTGTAGCGATGCATTGTTTGAAAAGAAAAATGTTTTTTATATGATTCAGCTAGATGTGTGAATATTGGGAGGCATACCTATCAGCCAAATACCTAGACAAAGTATTTAATAGCAATGTGAACAAAACCACAAAGCATGGCAAAAACAATTACAATTTAGACAGTTTCTTATGAAACAGTACCCTAACGTGCCAGTACCCCGACGTGCAAATACCCCAACGTGGCACGGGTTGCGAGGGCCCTTTATAGCTGCTCGCAGCTCTAGTTTTTATATGCTCTTTTATATGGCAGCAGTTGATCTGTACTTGAAAACCAGATGATGTGTCATTCTGATGTTGTGGTTTCAGTAATGGCATGTTGAGGAGGCTGATGGCGCCAGACCCCTCTACTCTTGACACACATAATAGTTTGGTCAGAAGTCTTATGTAAAAGGCAGTCATATGAAAGCAAACCTTTTAGTCTGATGTTTAGGGTTGCAGTTGGGATATGACATTTTTCAAGAACTGAGAGCATTCAGTTGTATTATTCAGTGTAATTATTTTTTTTAAATACCGGTATGTGCTTGTGACAGCATATAATTAAACTTTGGTTATGCAGTAACTGTTCTTTGATTTTCTCCAAACAGACCCCGATTGTTCACGCAAGACAATCCTTTGTCATCTCACAGTGAGAATATGAATTCTGGATTTAAACAGGAAGTCATGTAAAATAAATAAATAAAAATCTTCACACCAAACAATATATTCTATGCACCCCCACTCGTCTTAACACAATATCCTGGCTAATGTTACATTTGCATTGACTTAACCCGTTTTCATCCATCTAGGCGACCATTTTGCCACCTAATTCATATTCAACAAATGCAATATGCAGTGGTTGAGGAGTTAGAACATCCATCCATCCATTTTCTTAACCGCTTGCTCCTTACAAGGGTCGTGGGGGGTGCTGGAGCTTATCCCAGCTGGCTTTGGGCAGTAGGTGAGGTACACCCTGAACTGGTTGCCAGCCAATCGCAGGTCACACAGAGAATAACAACCATCCACACACACAAGCACACTAGGGACAATTTGGAGCGGCCAATTAACGTGCCATGCATGTCTTTGGAATGTGGGAGGAGACTGGAGTACCCGCAGAAGACCCACGCATGCACTGGGAGAACATGCAAACTCCACCGAGGAAGGTCGGAGCCTGGGCTCGATCTTGCATCCTCAGTACTGGGAGGCGGATGTGCTAACCACTCGTCCACCATGGCGCCCGAGTTAAAACATAATTACGTTTAAATAACGATTTTGTGTAACTCTCTAGGTATCCCAAAATCTTCATATAAAATCCAAACATTCAAACATGGCAAACGATATCCAAGCATTTACCTATTCCAGAGAATTATATTTCCAATTTCCTCTCATAGCTGTTTGGCTAATTCAATAATCTAAATCAGGGGTGTCAAAATAATATTAGCTCAGGGGGCGCATGGAGGAAAATATATTACTAAGTGGGCTGAATCGGTAAAATAATGGTATATAACTTAAAAACAATTGCCGTCAATGATACGCAGATTTTTGCGATTTTTGGGCCAACCCTAAATTTAGGAACTTAATTAGGGCCCGAGCAGCGACCGCTGCGAGGTCCCTATAGGTCGCTTGCACATCGTAATGCATCATGGGAGTTTTTCCTTCGGGCGCCATATTGGGTGTCCGCCGGTTCACAAGGTACACTCGCGAGTTACACGGTAGAGCTTATCAACCTGATGTAATTTTCGCAGTATTTTCACGATTTACCGGAAGATCAAAAACAACGATTCAGGCAGAAGGTGTCTCTGTGTGGCGGGATTGATCCTAATTACGTCCTGACCAAGGGTGATTTTTTTTGACGGGGAAAGCTTGCTGGCCAAATGTGACTTCTCTGGACATCTTTCACTACCTCGTGTTGACAACATGCTCCATAACACGGCAACAAATCCCTGGAGGCTTACAATTATTTTGTAAGCGGGTGGATACAGAGTGTAAACTTTAACATCGCATCAGAAGAAACTGTTGTTGTTGCACGTAAGTAAACCACATGGTGTTGGTAATTCTGCACACAAAAATGTTGATTTGTTCTCAGGCTTCCTGTTATCATTGTGTTTACATGCACAGCTAGGTTTACCTGATGTGGTTTTTCTAACAATTTTATAACAGACAAATATGGCAGAGCGTATAAGAATAAAAAGTAACTATGCACAGCCTCCCCGTGGCTTAATTAAATTTAATGCTACCCTTTCACTAGTTACATGTTACTTAATCAACTTATTCTAAATGGTTAAGGTTAACCACTCTCAGAGGACGTATTTTTAGTTTCAGTTTCCAGTACAATAAAACGTGTTCATGGTAACTACTGAGCATACTGACAGCTTTTCTTATGATCTCACGGTTAAGGAGGCTGTCACAACACCCAATTTCTGTCTGGTGCCAGATGGCAACAATTCCCATCACTTGTCACGACAACACCAATAGTATTACCAGGTATGTATGGCTTTACTTTTTGTAGTTTCTTATTTAATTCTATGTTTCATATTTTCATTACAATGTTTGTAATATTTTCAGATTCAGGCACAGATGAGTTTAACTGGACGGACTTCTGCGACTTTGTGGTGTGGACAAAGTGTGATTGAGCGAGTCCACCCAGATCGCTCGTTTTGGCCAGTTGGAAAAGCCAGAGTGTTTTTTTTCCCAAAATCCCCTCCTTACCTGAACTGCTCGGGAGAGCATTTACTAGATCAGCAGTGGACTTCCAGTGTTCCTGCTCAGCCGCTGTCACCTACCACTTGCTCATGTACTTCAAAGATGCGGAATAAAGTAGTTTTTTGTGCTGCAGCAGATTGTAAAATCAAATATCACTTGAAGTGTGCCAATCTAGACTGCCAAAAGGACAGTGGTTTTGTGACAAGTGTGAAACAAGGATTATTGGGAAAACTGTAACACAGTACTGGTACTTGTCTTACATTAAACAAATTTAAAAGAGCAACTTTTTCCTCTGTACATAGCATAATGAAAGTCATTGCGTACCCCATCAACATTACATCATACCGTCATCTCAGGATGGTAGGCACCTGTGCTAAAATAAACTACATTAATTAACAGTTCAATTTTTAACCCTGAAATTACTACATCTAATCATTATTCACTTCATTTTTTTGTGCTTTTAGAAATAATAGAGATTTATGCCATTACTTTAAGAGGGACCATATTGCACATTGAGTCAAATCCTGTCATTTGTATTATGTATAGCTTTGTAAACAAACCCAACAATAGAATTTGTATAAACGCTGCCTTTATTAGCGCCAAACAAACAGTCGCATGTTGTCCTCCTCCAATGCTTTGATGCTCGCCTTCGTTTCCATCATGTCATTGGCAATCAAGTCGGTGTGGCATGAGATCCCTAAAGAAAAAAAATAAAGAAAAAATCACAAAAAAATACGGTACCAGTAATAGGTTTAATATAGTAAAGTAGTATAGTTTTTTTGTCAGTGTAAAAGAAATGTACACATTTTGTTGCATTTTTTAATGTATGAACATTGCTACAGGCAAATACTTATTTCTTTAAACACTTCCAAATGTCTCTAAAATATAAGGTGCGTGTACACACACAAACAAACACATACATTCACTCATGCATACAATATATCATGTAATGAATTCTGAGTGGCATACCAGAGTCAATGATGTCAGCAGTACTTGAGGGTACAGGTTACTGGAGCCATCTGGCTGCATAACTGCAACAATCTCTGCCACTTCGAGTCGTCTTTTCTTTGCTTGTCTCTCCTGTGCACGTTCATATCTTGGCACCGACTGGGCTGAGACATAGATGATGTAACTTGGGACCCAACTTTAATGTTGGAGCCCAGTCAGATTGGACAGAAAAACGGGCGCAGGGCGACCTGTTAAAATAAACAAATATATAAACAAATAAAATATGGAAAGACTGGTTATTTTACCGCAGTAGGGTGGCCGTGAATAAGTTATTTAGCATGATGTGTAGGCTACCGGGGGTCTGTTTTCTTGCATCACCCCCGGGGGTCTGTTTTCTTGCATCAGCCCCTTCTGTCTCTTTTTTTTCCAAGTTTACATTTTGCCACCAAAAAACATGTTATCGGCATTAAAAGCCCAAGACTAATCAATCCAATTTCAGCAGTAAACACTTTGCACTGGCACTACTTGGGTGAAAATGTTCGATGTTAGCTTTCGGCTAACGTCCGCTAGCCAGCTTGTACTATCGAACTTGCTTGCTCATGAATCCAAAACATAATCAACTTGCCCATATATGGGCGGTCGAAACGTTATTAATCCTCATGCATTAAATAAAGGTAAACAAGCTTACCGCTCACAAAGTGATCGCTGCACACACGAGCCCAAAGTAACGACTTCCCTCCGGAGTCCGCACTCCTCTGTCTCCAGGCCCTGGTTCCTAATTATTTTCGGAATTCGGGAAAAAGACCGACCATTTTCCCCCTTGGCTTTGTTCGAACAGCCAACGATGCAGCAACAATGTACCATTTTAAACGCAGAAAACAAACGTGATAGATACGTGTTAGACCGAATCGCTACGTAAATGGAGGCCACCCAGCATGGCGACTACGAGAAATCCGAGGCGGAAGTGACGACATGTGCAAGCGACCTATTGTTTTTCGTTCGAATTATTATTATTATTATTAGGGCCCGAGCAGCGACCGCTGCGAGGTCCCTATTGTTTTTGTAAAAATTATTATTATTATTATTATTATTATTATTAGGGCCCGAGCAGCGACCGCTGCGAGGTCCCTCTTGTTTTTGTAAGAATTCTTCTTCTTCTTCTTCTTCTTCTTCTTCTCCGTAAACGATCGCATTTTTGAGGGCCTAAACATTTACGAAAACTCACCAAACTTTGCAGTCTCTTCGGGCCCGGCAAAAAATTTGATATTATGTAGTTGCCATAACAATGCGACTCTATAGCGCCCCCTAGCGTAGAAAAATAAAAACCAATCCCGGCCCGTTTGACCTAGAGCTACGAAAATTGCCAGGCACGTGTAGCACCCCGAGACGCACAAAAAAGTCAGTGGAAGCCATTTCCTAAAATGTACAGGAAGTGAGCTATGAATTTTTGAATGTCCAATTTTGGCCCATTTTGGCACATTCACTGTGGTCATACTTTTTCCCCCTTTGCAAATATTTTTCAGCCAGTTGACTTCAAACTTGCCATGTATCATCTCAAGACCCAAGACAACAACTGGGCAACATATCTTGACTTTTTGGAATACTATATGACGGGGGCGGGGCATCAAATATTGATTTTAAAATTTAATTTGTCCAGAAAGACAAAATGCTGAATAACTCCCATGAACAAGCTCCAAAAAATCTCAAACTTCTCACGCAACTTAATAGTCACGGCCTGAAAACATCTATATGATACAATTCTGTTATATATATAGCGCCACCTAGTGGTGACAATAAATGTCATACTTTACGTTTTTAGCTACTGTGCCAAGCTCTTTGAAGGGATCCAGTTGAAAATTGGTCAGACAAGCCTTAAGATGTTGATCATGCCCCAGACCGAATATTGTAACTTTTCGCCAAAGGGCGTGGCCGCTACGGTGCCGCAAAGTCTGGTAATTTTTCGTGGCAATAAAAGCTGCTTTAACTTGACCCAGGTCATCCTATCTTCTCAAAATTTCACACATTTGATGAGAGTCCAGCCCCGAAGACATCTACGAACTTATATTTCATCTTACTGATAGCGGCACCTTCTGGCAATTTTTTTTCTTACGATTTTTCTTCAATGTTTTTCTCCAACCACATTAACTGCACCTACCTCATATTTGCTCAGATGAGGGTTTCGGTCTTCATGATGTCACAACACGAAGTTTGTGAGTTTTCGCGAATCGCTGTGGGCGTGGCTAAGCGCTGTTCGCCAAGAAAACAACACCAATTTTTAGGGTCTAAACATGCACAGAAACTCATGAATCTTGGCACACACATCTGGCCTGGTAAAATGAGCAATATTTTATTTTTGATTGTGCTATTTTTACAAAAATGACTCAATAGCGCCCCCTAGAGGTTTTTAACGAAGCAGCCCCAGTTGTACGTTTAAGCAAGAACGACGAATATTTTTAGGTGTATGAGGGAGCCCAAGACCTACAAAAAAAGTCTCTTGGACCCATATGCTAAAATGAACAGGAAGTGAGCTACGATTTTTTGAATGTCCCATTTTTGACGATTTTTGCACATTTACAGGGGGCATACTTTTGCCCACTTCTCCTACACGTTTCATCCGACTGAGTTAAGACTTGACCTGGACCATGTCAAGACCTGAGCCAACGACAGGGGGAAAAATCTTGACTTTTCGAAATACTATATGATGAGGGCGGGGCATCAAAATTTGAGTTTCGCACTGAAAAAGGATATGCTTTATAACTCCCCGGTACATGATCCAAAAAATCCCAAACTTGACATGTATGTTTATCGTCAAGGCCTGATGTTTTCTCGATGACAACATTCAGTTATATATGCAGCGCCACCTAGCCCTTGAGGCATAAAAAAAAAAATACCCCACATACGGTATTTTGTACAAAAAATGTAAACTCATTCTAAGTGTGATAACTAAGTCATTTATGAATATTCTTTTTGTTTCCACCACTCAAAATGTTCACTGGCATCAGACTTATCCAAACATATATATATTTTTATTTATTTTTGATAGCCTCTATGGACATTAAAAGCAATATCGTGAATGAAGGATATGCTTAATAACTCCATGGTACATGCTCCAAAAAAAATCCCACACTTGACATGTATGCTTATAATCAAGGCCTGAAGGTATCTCTATGACAACATTCAGTTATAAATACAGCTCCACCTCGCCCTTGAGGCATATTATATAAAAATAAATACCCCACATACGGTATTTTGTACAAAAAATGTACACTCATTCTAAGTGTGATGACTAAGTCATTTATGAATATTCTTTTAGTTTCCACCACTCAAATTGTTCACTGGCTTCACACCGATCCAAACGTATGTACGTTTCCATTTTGTTTTATTCATTTTTGATTGCCCCTTTGGACAATAAAAGTAACATTGTGCAATGAGTACAACGAGCGATGATGTATATATACACTTTTACAAAAAATACCAATCAGGGCAACTCATTGCCTAAAAATAAAAAAGGACGCTGATTTTTGCAGGTCTTAACAATCACCAAAACCCATTGAGCTTGACACACACTGGCAAAAAAATATTCTACATGTAAACGTTTATTATGCCATTTTCAAAGAAATTTTGCTTCCAATATGCCAGTACCCCAACGTGCCAGGACCCTAACGTGCAAGTACCCCAACGTGCAAGGACTCCAACGTGGCCCGGGCTGCGAGGGCCCTTTATAGCTGCTCGCAGCTCTAGTTATTCTTCTTTTTCTTCTCCGCAAACAATCGCATTTTTGAGACACTAAACGTGAACGAAAACTCACCAAACTTTACACGCACATCAGGCCTGGCGAAAAATTTGATATTTTAAAGTCGCCATACATGATAACAGAAAAATGGCTCTGTAGCGCCACCTACATAGGTTTAACGGATCCCTGTCCCGCTACGATTGTCCTACCGCTACGAAAATTGTGTGGCACCTGTAGCACATCCAGATGAACAAAAACCTCTTTGATAGTTGTACCCTAAAATAGACAGGAAGTGAGGTATGATCATTTGAATGTCCAATTTTGGCCCATTTTTGCACATTTACAGGGGTCATACTTTTGCCCACTTCTCCTACACGGTTAACCCAATTGAGTTCAAACTTGGGATGTACCATCTCAACACCTGGGACAACACCATGGTAAAAAATCTAAAGTTTTTGACATACTATATGACGGCGGCGGGGCATCAAATTTAGAGTTTCAAAATTCTTACTTAACATAGTATTGCCGGTTGTACGTTTAACCTAGAGCTACGAAAATTGGTACACATATGTAACAGACTATGATCTACAAAAAAGTCTTTGGTGCCATATGCTAAACCCAACAGGAAGTCCGCCAGAGGCGGGGCATCTAATTTTGCGTTTCAAAATTCTTAATTAAAGAAGCATTCCCGGCTGTACGTTTCACCTAGAGTTACCAAAATTTGAAGACATATGTAACAGCCCTCAAGGTACAAAAAACTCTTTTTGAACCATGTGCTAAACCTAACAGAAAGTCCACCATTTTGATTTACTTTGGAACGTGTTGCCATTTTTTTGACCATTTCATAGGGCTCTTATTTTAACGAACTCCTCCTACAGAGTTTATCCCATCATCTTCAAACTTGGTGTGATTCATCTTAAGATGTTGAAGATGAAAAGTTATTGAAAGCTTTTTATTTCGTCGCACGCTGTTGCCGTGGCATGCACTTGTTTGCCTAAGAAAAAAAATTCTTCTTAATGAAGAATTCCCAGTTGTACGAAGCAGCTAGAGCTACGAAAATTTGTAGACATATGTAACAGCCCACAATGTACAAAAAAGTCTCTTGGTGCTATGTGCTAAACCCAACAGGAAGTCCCCCAGGGGCCGGGCATCACATTTTGAGCTAAAAAACTCCTCTTTAACGAAGCATTCCCGGTTGTACGTTTAATCGAGAGCTACGAAAATTGGTACACATATGTAACAGACTATGATCTACAAAAAAGCCTGTTGGTGCCATATGCTAAACCTAACAGGAAGTCCGCCAGAGGCGAGGCATCAAATTTTGTGTTTCAAAATTCTTACTTAATGACGCATTCCCGGCTGTACATTTCACCTAGAGTTACCAAAATTTGAAGACATATGTAACAGCCCTCAAAGTACAAAAAACTCTTTTTGAACCATATGCTAAACCGAACAGGAAGTCCGCCATTTTGATTTACTTTGGAACGTGTTGCCATTTTTTGGGCCATTTCATAGGGGTCTTATTTTAACGAACTCCTCCTACAGAGTTTATCCGATCATCTCCAAACTTGGTGTGATTCATCTTAAGATGTTGAAGATGAAAAGTTATCGAAAGTTATTTATTTTGTCGCATGCCGTTGTCATGGCGATGCATTGTTTGCCAAGTAAAATGCTGCTTTTTTTTGGTCTAAACATGTGCAAAAACTCATGAAATTTTACACACACATCAGGCTTGTCATCAGCATGAATATTTTAGAGATTTCTTATTCAATTTGCAATAAATGGTTCAATAGCACCCTCTAGACATTTTTATGAAGCTTTTGCAAATGTTTTGTATTTTATGATTCAGCTAGATTTGTAAAAAAAGACTTACAAAAAGGTTTCTAAAGCCATATGCTGAAACAAACAGGAAGTCTGCCATTTTTTGGGGCCTTTTATAGGGGTCATATTTTCAACAGAACTTATCAGATCGTCTTCATTCTTTGGCGTGTTTCATCTTAAGATATTTAAGATGAAAAGTTATTGAATTTTTTTATTTTGTCACACGCCTTTGCTGTGGCCATGCATTGTTTGTGAAGAAAAATGCTTTTTTGAGAGTCTAAATATGGGCGAAAACTCACAAAACTTTGCACACACACCAGACCTGTCTGGAACATGAATATTTTATTTAGAGATTTGTTGTGCAATTTGTAATAAATTGCTCAATAGCGCCCTCTAGACATTTTTGTGAAGTCTTTCCGATTATATGATTCAGCTAGATGTGTCAATATTGGCAGGCATGCCTAATATATTCAAAAAGTATTCTATATTGCCATGTGACAATCCATTTTGATTTTATTTTGTTAATTGTGCATCATTTTTGGCCTTTCCATGAAACTTTACAAACACAAAGCATGGCAAAAACGTTTACAATTTAGATGGTTTCCTATTTCACAGTACCCCAACATGCCAGGACCCCGATGTGCAAATACCCCAACGTGGCCCGGGTTGCGAGGGCCCTTTATAGCTGCTCGCAGCTCTAGTTATTATTATTATTATTATTCTCCGCAAACGATCACATTTTTGAGACACTAAACGTGACCGAAAACTCACCAAACTTTACACGCACATCAGGCCTGGCGAAAAATTTGATATTTTAAAGTCGCCATACATGATAACAGAAAAATGGCTCCTTAGCGCCCCCTACATAGGTTAAACGGATCCCTGTCCCGCTACGATTGTCCGACGGCTATGAAAATTGTGTGGCACCTGTAGCACATCCCAATGAACAAAAACCTCTTTGAAGTGTGTACCCTAAAATAGACAGAAAGTGAGGTATGAGTATTTAAATGTCCAATTTTTGCCAATTTTTGCACATTTACAGGGGTCATACTTTTGCCCGCTTCTCCTACACGGTTAACCCGATTGACTTCAAACTTGGGATGTACCATCTCAACACCTGGGACAACATCATTGTGAAAAATGAAAAGTTTTTGATATACTATATGACGGCGGCGGCGCATCAAATTTAGAGTTTAAAAATTCTTACTTCACGAGGCATTGCCGGTTGTACGTTTAATCTAGAGCTACGAAAATTGGTACACATATGTAACAGACTATGACCTACAAAAAACTCTTTTTGAACCATATGCTAAACCTAACAGGAAGTCCACCATTTTGATTTATTTTGGAACGTGTTGCCATATTTTTGGCCATTTCATTGGGGTCTTATTTTAACGAACTCCTCCTACAGTGTTTATCCGATCATCTTCAAACTTGGTGTGATTCATCTTAAGATGTTGAAGATGAAAAGTTATTGAAAGCTTTGTATTTCGTCACACGCTGTTGTCATGGCATGCACTGTTTGCAAAGGAAAAAAAATATCCTTAAAGAAGCATTCCCATTTGTACGAAACAGCTAGAGCTACGAAAATTTGTAGACATATGTAACAGCCCAAGATGTACAAAAAAGTCTCTTGGTGCCCTGTGCTAAACCCAACAGGAAGTCCCCCAGGGGCCGGGCATCACATTTTGAGCTAAAAAACTCCTCTTTAACAAAGCATACTGTACGTTTCACCTCGAGTTACCAAAATTTGTAGAGGTATATAACAGCCCTCGAGGTACAAAAAACTCTTCTTGAACCATATGCTAAACCTAACAGGACGTCCGCCATTTTGATTTACTTTGTAATGTGTTGGCATTTTTTTTTGGCCATTTCATAGGGGTCATATTTTAACAAACTCCTCCTACAGAGTTTATCCGATCATCTTCAAACTTGGTGTAATTCATCTTAAGATGTTGAAAATGAAAAGTTATTGAAAGTTTTTTATTTCGTCACACGCTGTTGTTGTGGCATGCACTGTTTGCAAAGGAAAAAATCCTTCTTAATGAAGCATTCCCAGTTGTACGAAGCAGCTAGAGCGACGAAAAATTGTAGACATATGTAACAGCCCAGGATGTACAAAAAAGTCTCTTGGTGCCATGTGCTAAACCCAACAGGAAGTCCCCCAGGGACACACATTTTGAGCTAAAAAACTCCTCTTTAACGAAGCATTCCTGGTTGTACGTTTCACCTAGCGCTATGATAATTTGCAGGCATACATAAGAGCCCACGATGTACAAAAAAGT
The DNA here is from genome assembly GCF_051991245.1 of Festucalex cinctus. Taxonomy (NCBI): domain Eukaryota; kingdom Metazoa; phylum Chordata; class Actinopteri; order Syngnathiformes; family Syngnathidae; genus Festucalex; species Festucalex cinctus. The sequence continues at coordinate 2,230,822 of NC_135415.1, forward strand.
CTCTTGGAACCATGTGCTAAACCAAACAGGAAGTCCGCCATTTTGATTTATGATGGGATTTGTTGCCATTTTTTGTGGCCTTTTTCAGGGGTCATATTTTAACAAACTCCTCCTACAGAGTTTATCCGATCATCTTCAAACTTGGTGTGATTCATCTTAAGATGTTGAAAATGAAAAGTTATTGAAAGTTTTTTATTTCGTCACACGCTGTTATCGTGGCATGCACTTTTTGAAAGGAAAAAAATCCTTCTTAATGAAGCATTCCCAGTTGTACGAAGCAGCTAGAGCGACGAAAAATTGTAGACATATGTAACAGCCCAGGATGTACAAAAATGTCTCTTGGTGCCATGTGCTAAACGCAACAGGAAGTCCCCCAGGGGCCGGGCATCACATTTTGAGCTAAAAAAACCCTCTTTAACGAAGCATTCCCGGTTGTACGTTTCACCTAGCGCTATGATAATTTGCAGGCATACATAAGAGCCCACGATGTACAAAAAAGTCTCTTGGAACCATGTGCTAAACCAAACAGGAAGTCCGCCATTTTGATTTATGATGGGATTTGTTGCCATTTTTTGTGGCCTTTTTCAGGGGTCATATTTTAACAAACTCCTCCTACAGAGTTTATCCGATCATCTTCAAACTTGGTGTGATTCATCTTAAGATGTTGAAAATGAAAAGTTATTGAAAGTTTTTTATTTCGTCACACGCTGTTATCGTGGCATGCACTTTTTGAAAGGAAAAAAATCCTTCTTAATGAAGCATTCCCAGTTGTACGAAGCAGCTAGAGCGACGAAAAATTGTAGACATATGTAACAGCCCAGGATGTACAAAAATGTCTCTTGGTGCCATGTGCTAAACGCAACAGGAAGTCCCCCAGGGGCCGGGCATCACATTTTGAGCTAAAAAAACCCTCTTTAACGAAGCATTCCCGGTTGTACGTTTCACCTAGCGCTATGATAATTTGCAGGCATACATAAGAGCCCACGATGTACAAAAAAGTCTCTTGGAACCATGTGCTAAACCAAACAGGAAGTCCGCCATTTTGATTTATGATGGGATTTGTTGCCATTTTTTGTGGCCTTTTTCAGGGGTCATATTTTAACGAACCCCTCCTACAAAATTTATCCGACTGTCTTCAAACTTGGTGTGTTTCATCTTAAGATGTTTAAGATGCAAAGTAATCGAAAGTTTTTTATTTTGTCACACGCTGTTGCCATAGCAATGCATTGTTTGCCAAGTGCTGCTTTTTTTTTTTTTATTTATACATGTGTGAAAACTCATGAAACTTTGCAAACACATCAGACTTGTTATGAACATGACTTTTTAGAGATTTATTGTGCAATTTGCAATAAATAGCGCCCTCTAGACATTTTTATGAAGCATTTCCGATTGTATGATTATGCTAGACCTACAAAAAAGTATTATGTAGCCATTTGCCAAACCAAAGAGGAAGTCCGCTATTTTGATTTTATTTTGGGAATTATACATCATTTTTGGCCTTTTTCATTAAACTTTGCACAGACAAGGCATGGAAAAAACTAACATTTTAAATGGTCCTTGTTCCATGTAACAGTACGCCAACGTGCCAGTACCCTGACGTGCAAGTAACCCAACGTTGTGCTCAATAGCGCCCTCTATGCATTTTTATGGAGCATTTCCAATTGTATGATTCAAGCGATACACAACGAAAGATGACTTGACCTAGATTTGTGAAAACTGGGAGGCATACCTATTAGCTTCGCATTTTTGAGACACTAAACGTGAACGTAAACTCACCAAATTTTACACACACATCAGGCCTGGCGAAAAATTTGATATTTTAAAGTCGCCATAGATGATAACAGAAAAATGGCTCTGGAGCGCCACCTACATAGGTTAAACGGATCCCTGTCCCGCTATGATTGTCCTACGGCTATGAAAATTGTGTGGCACCTGTAGCACATCCAGATGAACAAAAACCTCTTTGATATGTGTACCTTAAAATAGACAGGAAGTGAGATATGAGTATTTAAATGTCCAATTTTGGCCCATTTTTGCACATTTACAGGGGTCATACTTTTGCCCGCTTCTCCTACACGGTTAACCCGATTGACTTCAAACTTGGGCTGTACCATCTCAACACCTGGGACAACATCATGGTAAAAAATCTAAAGTTTTTGACATACTATATGACGGTGGCGGGGCATCAAATTTACAGTTTCAAAATTCTTACTTAACTAAGCATTGCTGGTTGTACGTTTAATCTAGAGCTACGAAAATTGGTACACATATGTAACAGACTATGACCTACAAAAAACTATTTTTGAACCATGTGCTAAACCTAACAGGAAGTCCACCATTTTGATTTACTTTGGAATGTGTTGCCATTTTTTGGCCATTTCATAGGGGTCTTATTTTAACGAACTCCTCCTACAGTCTTTATCCGATCATCTTCAAACTTGGTGTGATTCATCTAAAGATGTTGAAGATGAAAAGTTATTGAAAGCTTTTTATTTCGTCGCACGCTGTTGTCGTGGCATGCGCTGTTTGCAAAGGAAAACAAAATCTTCTTAAAGAAGCATTCCCAGTTGTACGAAGCAGCTAGAGCTACGAAAATTTGTAGACATATGTAACAGCCCAAGATGTACAAAAATGTCACTTGGTGACCTGTGCTAAACCCAACAGGAAGTCCCCCAGGGGCCGGGCATCACATTTTGAGCTAAAAAACTCCTCTTTAACAAAGCATGCCCGGCTGTACGTTTCACCTCGTCTTACCAAAATTTGAAGAGGTATGTAACAGCCCTGGAGGTACAAAAAACTCTTTTTGAACCATCTGCTAAACCAAACAGGAAGTCCGCCATTTTGATTTACGTCGGGATTTGTAGCCATTTTTTGTGGCCTTTCTTAGGGGTCATATTTTTACGAACTCCTCGTACAAAATTCATCCGACCGTCTTCAAACTTGGTGTGTTTCATCTTAAGATGTTTAAGATGCAAAGTTATCGAAAGTTTTTTATTTTGTCACATGCTGTTGCCATAGCGATACATTGTTTGCCAAGTAAAGTGCTGCTTATTTTTTTGGGTCTATACATGTGTGAAAACTCATGAAACTTTGCACACACATCAGACTTGTCATGAACATGAATTTTTAGATTTCTTGTGCAATTTGCAATAAATCGCGCCCTCTATACATTATTATGGAGCATTTCCGATTGGATGATTAAAGCGCAAAATAACTAAAGATGACTTGACTTGACCTAGATTTGTGAAAACTCAGAGGCATACCTATTAGTCTAAGACCTACAAAAAGTATTCTGTAGCCGCATGCTAAACCTAAAAGGAAGTCCGCCATTTTGAATTTATTTTGGGAATTGCACATCATATTTTGCGTTTTGATAAAACTTTGCACACACAAGGCTTGTCAAAAACATTTTAGATGGTCTTTGTCCTATTTGACAGTACCCCAACGTGCCAGTACCCCGACGTGCAAGTACCCCAACGTGGCCCGGGTTGCGAGGGCCCTTTATAGCTGCTCGCAGCTCTAGTTAGGCCCCGAGCAGCGACCGCTGCGAGGTCCCTATTGTTTTTGTAAAAATTATTATTATTAGGGCCCGAGAAAAGAGCTCAGAATTGTTCATTCGGTAGTCTTACCGATTCAACGTCTTGTCATCATTGCTCTTTTTTTTTTTTTTTTTTTTTTTTTGTGTATGTGTGCGTGCGTTTGCGTGCGTGCGTGCGTTTGCGTGTGTGCGTTTGCGTGCGTGCGCGTGCGTGCGTGCGTGCAAATACGTATAAATTTATACTCATTCATTCACCTAAAACCTTATAAATATCCCATTACCCTTCGCCTTAACCAGGTACTTCAGAATCTTGCCAGAGTCGTGAGGTTTAAATGGTCAGGAGACCAGAGAAAAGGTCAGAAAAAAAAGAAATAAAGAGAAAAGAAAGGAAAATCAAAGTGAAATCCAGCACCGACCAAACACTTCCTGCCTTCCCCATGATTACAAAATCAAAGTCTTACGCCAACCCCGGAAGCCTCTAAATTCCAGCAAATTTGGCGAGATCTCAAGAGACCAGAGGAAAAACTAAAGAGAGGATGGAGGGAAGGATCGATAAGGCAGAGAGAGATCCATAGAAGCCAGTACATCCAATCCATCAAAGTGAAGTCCAGCACCAACAAGACCCCTCCTACGTGGTTACAAAACCAGTCTTATGCCAACCCCAGAAACCTCATACTTCTAATAAATTAAGATCTCAAGTGACCAGAGGAAAAACTAAAGAGAGGAAGGAGGGAAGGATAGATAGAGCAAAGTGAGAACCACAGACACCAGCACCACTAGTAGAGAAGCTGGTATTTTACGTGTTCCATGATCGGCAGGATTGCTTTCGGTGCTTACAAAGTGCCATTGACTGGGATCAGATGACTTTCTGATGCGAGCAACCCGATTAGCGACATAAACGTAAAATCTTCGGCTTGTGTTGTTGATGTAGCCTAAAACAACTCGACTGTCAGTGTAGTATTTCACTTTGTGTATTTCAATGTCCAATTCCTCCAACAGCATGTCAGCCAACTCTGCTGCCAGAACACAAGCACATAGCTCCAAACGAGGTATTGTGTGAATTTGTCTGGGAGCTAATTTCGACTTTCCCATGCAGAAGCCCACGTGAACATGACCGCTGTTGTCTACAGCTCGGAGGTACGCGACTGCTGATATAGCCAGTGTGGAAGTGTCTGCAAAGACACACAGCTCTCTTTGACAGGTAGACTGCAATGATGTGTTCACGTACTGTCTGGGAATTTGTAGTTTCTCAAGTTCAATGAGTGAGTTTTTCCACGATTTCCACTGTGCCTCTTTATCTGCTGGCAGTGGACTGTCCCATTCACAATTCTCGGTGCACAGTTCCCGGATGAGAGCCTTACCTCCCATAATGATGGGGGCTGCAAAACCAAGGGGGTCATACAAGCTGTTAACAGTTGAGAGAAGGCCCCTTCTTGTGAATGGCTTGTCTTCTTGTGACATGAGAAAGGTGAAACAGTCATTTTGTAAGTCCCAGTTAAGTCCTAAACTTCTCTGAAGTGGCAGGGGCTCTGCACCAAGGTCAAGATTTTTCAGCTCTTTTGCACGTTCTTCAGATGGAAATGCTTCCATTACAACAGGACTGTTGGAAGCTATCTTGTGCAGGCGGATGTTTGAGTCAGAAAGCATTTCTTTCGTGCTTTTCAGAGTCTGGATGGCGTTAATGTGTGTGGGAAAGGAAGCCAGCCCGTCGTCAACATAGAAATTTTTTAGGACGAACTGTTTGGCCTTCTCATTGTACTCCTCTTCTGTGGTCTGCACAGCCCTCCGAAGGCCATATATCGCGATGGCAGGAGAAGGACTATTTCCAAACAAGTGTACAGTCATCCTGTACTCTCTGATTGGCTTGGTCGGGTCATTACCTTCATACCACAGGAAACGGACAAAGTCACGGTGGTCTTCACGAATGACAAAACAATAGAACATTTGCTCTATGTCTGCAGAAACTGCCACAGCTTCTTTGCGGAACCGCAGCAGGACCCCGATAAGCGTGTTATTCATGTCAGGGCCACTCAACAGGACATTGTTCAACGAGATGTCTTCATATGTGGCACTAGAGTCAAATACTACCCGTATTTGGTTTGGTTTGCGAGGGTGGTACACGCCAAAAAGCGGTAAGTACCAACACTCTTGGTCATTGTCAAGTGGTGGTGCTGGTTCAGCATGTCCTGATTCAAACATTTTCTGCATGAAGTTGTAGAAATGTTCTTTCATGTGGGGCTTTTTATCAAGCATGCGACAAATTGAAAAGTGACGTTTAACTGCTTGACTTCGATTGTTGGGTAGGCTGCGCCTATTTGGTTTGAAGGGTAGTGGTGCCACCCAGCTGTTGGACTCATCCTTAAACATTTGCTCATCCATTATCTCCAGGAACAGTTCATCATCCACTGACATGGCAGGTTTGTCATCACGCGGGGTTCTCATGAACAGTTCTTTACTGAGACTGTCATTTTCAACTAAATCACTCAAGCTGGCAATGTTCAATGAATCAAAAAGGTAATCAGTTTTAAGAATCTTTTCTTTTATATGGAATGAGTTTGGGCAAGAGTCCAAGAGAGATGCTCGACCATTATTCAACACTGTGGTGCGGTAAACACTGACCTGACTCGGCACGTGAGCACCCCCTAGGCAGACTTCACCTATGATGACCCAGCCGAGGTCGAGGCGTTGGGCATATGGGGCATCGTGAGGGCCGTTGAAGTGTTCTCTGACCTTGTGCACTCTGGGTAAGTCACGGCCGAGAAGAATCAGTATAGAAGCTTTTGGATCAATTTCCGGGATCTTGTCTGCCAAATGCTTGAGGTGAGCGTGATGCTTTGCAATCTCTGGCGTCGGAATCTCAGATCGATCATCTGGGAGCATGTCACACTCGATTAAGGTGGGAAGCTGAACACTAGTATTGCCATCGAGAGACTCTATGATGAAGCCATTTGCTTGTCGTGCCCTCGTTTCACCTACGCCTGAGCAGGTTTTTAATGTGTAGACCTTTGTGCCTGAGTTAACGTTGAAGATCTCAAAGAATTCTGTTCTTGCCAAAGACCTATTACTTTGTTCGTCTAACACGACGTAGGCTTTCACTGCTTTCTCTTTCTGGCCTGCAGGATAAATCTTTACTAGACAGAT